>NW_026594377.1:5129339-5146719 GCF_907164565.1 Psammomys obesus
CGTGTGTGTTTGTGTGTATTTGTGTGTGTGTGCATTTGTGTGTGTGTGTGCGCGCGCGCGTTTTTGTGTGTGTGCGCGCACATTCACTCTCACGCACATGTGCGCATGCACACACGTGTGTATTGTGTGTTTAAATTTAGGTATATGTAAAATAATATGATTCCTTAAGTTTTTATCAAATTGCCTTGTTACTGTTTGTTGCTGTCACCTTACTCCCTCTTCTCGCCCTATTTTTTCTCACTTAATGTTACCTGTATCCTGCTGTTCCTTCTCACTCTTACCTCCACTCAGCGTTTGGTCTCTTTCCACTTTCCAGGTTTCTGTGGTTATTCCATGTTCTATACCCACATCGGAGGAATTTGAGCCTAGGCTCCACAAATGAGCGAGGACATGAAATGTTTGTCTTTATGGGTCTGGGTTTCCTCACACAGTTTAATCTTTTCTAGGACAATCAGTTTACCTACAAATTATTTACGTTTTCCTTACAGCTGAATAGTATTCTGCCGTGTGTATGTACCACATTTCCCTTTCTGTTATCTTTTGGTAGTATCCATCTCTTAGGTATTGTGAATAAGGCAGCAATTAAAATTACTGATCTCCCTGTCCCTTTCCAAGTCCGCTGCTAGGGAAGGTCCTCCTTCCCTTCCATCTTACCCTAGCTTATCAGGTATCTTTATGACTGGTTGCAATGTCCTCCTCTGTGGTCTAGCAAGGCTGTTCCTCCCTTGGGGGTGGGGAGGGAGGTAAAGGACCAGTCATTGAGTTCATGTCAGAAATAGTTTCTGTTCCCCTACTAGGGAAACCCACTTGGATACTGAGCTACCATGGGCTACATCAGAGCAGGGGTTCTAGGATATATCCATACATGGTCCTTGGTTGGAGAAACAGTCTCATAGAGGACTCCTGTGCCATGCATGATATATTTTGTCCTAGGGAGGGTGGGATTGGGAGGGAATGAGGGAGGAGGCTACGGCTGGAATACAAGGTAAATAACCTGTGATTAATATAAAAAATAAAAATTAATATAAAAATTGCTGATCAAGTATCATTAGGATGTAAAGTCTTTTGAGAATATGTAAAGGAGTGATTTTGCTGGTTCATACAGTAAAATTTCTTTTGGTCAATTGAGGATTCTGTATATTGATTTCCAGGGCGGCTTCATCAGTTTGCATCCCTACCAATAAGAATGAGTGTTCCTCTTTTTCCACAACTGCAGCATGGTATCAGTTGTTTTATTGATCTCAGCCATATTATGACTGGAGTGAGGTGAAATCTCAGCGTTGCCTTAATTTGCATTTTTAATTGCTAAAGTTAATGAATACATTTGGGGGTATTTCTTAGCCATTTTTATTTGTCCTGTTGAAAACTCTTTGTTTAGAGGAGGGGAGGACTCTAACCCATTTTTAAATTGGGTCATTTTTTTTCCTTGGTTCTTTGTAGCCCTTGATTGCCTCTGATGGTTAAGGGTGGACTCCAATTGCTAAAGATAACTCACACTTAAAACACAGTGTGACTTAAGTTGCACTTTACTCTTTCTCTATCCATAGTTTCAGAAATTACTACACAAGATGTCATAAGAAGGAACCAAAGAGTCCTACCCGCAGTCACACCAGTGAACCATAATGATGACCACCCTATCTTCCATATCTACCTATATACACATCATTCCTTATGCATCAAACACCTTGCAACTGCCCCTTATGAGTGGCATACCACCAAGATCCTTTACCAAATGCTCAAATTGTCTACAAGTGCATTAGAACCACCAGCTTCCCTCCACAAGGCAGCCTCCAGAATACTTCATTCTTCCCTCTGTTAGAGAAGTTTTACATTGTCTCTTCATCTGTTAAGTTGTAGTTTCTTCTTTCTTCAGGTAACAACTCAAAATGTCACTTTTTCAAGGAGGCTTGCACAAAGCTCTACTGGTAAGTCATACTCCCACATAATAGACTTCTCATTAACATGCATTTTTCCTTCTATGTACTCACTCCCACACCTTTGGACTGGCTCATGTGGCTGTTTAATTAGTTCATATGAATAAGAGGTTTCAAAGTTGAAAGAATCTGGATACATTTTTTAACTTATTAAAAAAAAAGTTGAATGTCAGGAAGTAAGGGGAAAGTAGAAATGATTTCTCATTAGAAGAACAGATTATTCCATACTTAACAATAGCTGATTAATTTAAAAACAAAATACACTCAAGAAAGGCATGGGTTTAGCTTTCTGTGTTTTGTTTTTCTCTCATTATAAGTAGGTAAGTCCTTTGTTGGAATATCAGTCTCAGAAAAGACCCAAAATATCGGTACCCAGATATTTTGGTTATGCTCCAAGGACCATTCATGGATATAACCTAGTACCCCTGCTCAGATGTAGCCCATGGCAACTCAGTATCCAAGTGGGTACCATAGTAAGGGGAACAGAGACTGTCTCTGACATGAACTCATTGGCTAGCTCTTTGACTGCCTCTCCTGGATGGGAGACCAGCCTTTCCAGGCCACAAAGGACAATGTAGCCAATTTGGATGACACCAAATAAGCTATGGTCACACGGAAGGGGAGGAGGACCTCCGCTATCTGTGGAATTGAAGAGGGGTACAGGAGGAGTTGAAGGAGGAAGAGTGGGATTGGGAGGGGAGAAGGGTGGGGGCTACAGCTGGGATACAAAGTGAATAAACTGTAGTTAATATAAAAATAAAATATTTAAAAAGTGGGTATGTCTTGGAGCTACAATCTCTATCTATCTATCTATCTATCTATCTATCTATCTATCTATCTATCTATCTACCTATCTCTGTCTTTTGGCCTCCCCTCCCTTCTCCCCTTTCTCCCTCTTCTTACTTCCATTCTAGCCTCATTTTCCTCCACAGAAGGAACTTAATTTGCCATGTATATTGGCTGTAGTTCCTTCCAAAAATAAAGCTGGAACAAAGAAACAATATACTAACAGTAGCTGTTCACTGAGTGAACCACCAGGTAAAGGGAACTAAGAAAAACCACTGAAATATCTGGAGTTCCTTCACAAACAGGAAGAGTTGAGAATCTACCCCAACCTACCTTTGGACTGTCTAAGGATACATCTATTGAACTTTCAATCTACTCCATTACTTGAGTGTTTCCCTTGGTCTTGTTAGTTCTTCACCATTTTAGGGTGCTTAGACTCTTTGAGACAGTAGATGCGTCACAGGGCAGAATACATATATTCAACACAAACATGAGGTGGAAAAGACTGAATCAATGTCTGCCTGCCATGTTTGCCACAGTCATAGCCAGAACCAAAGTAAAATGAAGTGTGAATCAGGGATCAGGAAGCCTTTGAAAGGCTTTTTGGGAGGTCAAGAATTGCTCACTATGTGGAGGAGTCTGAATCAATGATCCTGTGATGCTGTAAGACAATTCAGCTTGCTCACCTAAGCATAAAGACTCTCCTACTCTATTTTGCATCCCTGAATCAAAGGCAGGAAAATTCTTGAGTTATAGTTTGCTTCTATTGCAATGATGAAACAGCCATGACCAAAAAGAACTTGTGGAGGAAATTGTTTGACTCACACATCCTGAGCAGAGTCCTGAAGGGAAGTCGTGGCAAGAACTCAAGACAGAAACTTGAACTGAAGCATGGGCCATGGAGGAATACAGCTTACTGGCTTTGCTACCTGGCTTGCTCAGCTTGCTTTCTTGTATAACCCATAAACACCTGCCCAGGGACCCACAATGGTCTGCACCCTTCTACATCAATCATCAATAAAGAAAATTCCTCAACAAGCTTGCCAATCTGATGGAAGCATTTTCTCAGCTGAGGTTCTTTTTCCCAGTGAACTCTAGCTGGTGTCGAGTTGATCAAAAACTAACCAGAATAAGAACCCACATCAGGTATCTCTTAACTGATTGCCTTTCCCCCCATCCGAAGTCAATGGTTTCTAATGTTATATGGAACATACATTTCTTAAACAGTCATAATATTGGGGCTGGAGCAACGACTGAGTGGTTAAGAGTACTGGCTGCTCTTCCACTGGATCTGGATTCAGTTCTAAGCACCAACATGGCAGTTCACAACCATAACTTCAGTTCAAAAGGGTCCTACACTCTCACACAGACATGCATGCAGATAAGAAAATAACTTTGTCTAATTCATCACTAAGTACTTGTATTCAATAAAGGGCCTTGTGTTTAACATACACACTTGTGTATGTCTGGTTTTGTTTGTATTGTTCCTAAGAGAAAAATTTTGTCAGTTTGTTTAGTAGTTACCATGGATTTGAATTTACTAGTTATTTGAATTATTGATTTTCACAGTTTCTAAGATCAACCTAAAAAATTGACAAACTGCTTCTGCATCAAATGATACATAATACAGCTGTCTAGCAGAACTCTTGTAGACTGAAGTTAGTAACTCTAGTTTTATCTGATCATGAGCTTGGGTCTTTAATATCTGTGTTCATAATTAGGAATAAATAAATTATCTGCTTCAACTGGTAGAATAGCCCACGGTAGGTCAAAAATAGCACCAAAGCCACTACACAAGCCTGACATTCAAGAAAATCCTTGACTTAAATAAAATATGTATTGTTAAGTTCCCATTAAGACAGAAAATACCTGAGATACCTTGTAAAGAGCATGAGCTTTTTTGCTCACAGTTCTGGAGGTTTCAGTCCATGATCTGTTGGCCCCATTGCTTTGGGGCCTGGGCTGAGGCAGCACATCAGGAAGGTTGTATGTGGTAGAGAAAAATCACTCACCTACTACTCAGGCTTCAACAAATATAAGAGGCAGGTACTGTGACATCATAATCACCATCACTGGCATATTGCCAAGGACCTGAAGTCCTAACAATATGGCCCAACTGATAAAGTTCCATAACTTTCCAAAAGCACCAAGCTGGAGACCACAACAATGTGGGCTTTTGGAAAATACTCAAAATTTATACCCCAGAGTATCTGGAAAAGTTCAAGAATAGAGGTTCCAAATCTCAGGTGCAGAATGTATAAATGAAGCAAGATGCTTTTCATGCTGCTTCTCTACAAAGGAGACTAGGAGCCGAAGACTACTCTTAGGGGATAAAGAATCTAGCACATATGTTTATAGGCTTTAGGGAACTGGGACACATTTGAGATATGAGGAGCCACAATTATCTCAGAGAAACCACTTATGGAAAACTCAGCTGATCCATGTCTGCCTCGGCTAAGGTGTCTACTACTATGGTAAGACACTATGACCAAAGACAGCCCTGGTGAGGAAAGAACATATTTAAACTTACATGTCCACATCACAGTCCGTAATATAGTGAAGTCAGGACAGGAACTCAAGGCAGAAACCTGGAGCCAGGAACTGTAGCAGAAACCACAGAGGAATTCTGGCTCTCTTTGAACAGTATTCCCAGCCTTCTTATTAACTGCAGAAATCACTACCAACTGCTGGAACCACTCACGTTGAGCTGTGCCCCTCCAGCTTGATCAGTCACTATTCAAGAAAGTGCCCTACAGAGGTGCTTACAGGTAATCTTCTCAAGTGAAATTCTTGCTTTGTAACTCTAGCTTGTGTCAAGTTAACAAAAAGCAAACCAGAATGATGCCTGATTTCCCTTTTCTGTAATCTGAAGTTGCAAGTCTATTTACAGGATAAAACACCGAGAAGAGAGCATCTGTGAAAGGCAGATGCTTACATGCCCTGTAGTGGTGTGTGTTTGGAACCTAGGATCCCCCTGTAGGCAGCTGTAGAGGCTTATGCTTTGACAGGTGCCTGGAAAGGGAATGATGTCTAAAGATGTAAGCAAGATTTAGTTGCAACTGAATAGATTACGATAACTGGACACCTCTTCACCCTATATTCCCTGCAAAGGAAATATCAACACCTCTTTGGAAACAGATGAAACAGATGGACCCTCTAAAATTTTTTATATATTACCAAAATGAAGAGTAAGAAGAGACATTAAAAAGAGGCACACAACATAATCAGTGGCATTAGTAGAAAAAAAGTTATAATTTTGATTAATATCATTAAAGTATACAAAAAAGAAAAAATTATATGTGCCATTGAAAGCTAAAAATATGAAAAATCACCCACAGATGATTTTGCCAGTCCAGTGGATATATGTTGAAGGTATCTAGTAAGTTGAACAAAAAATCAAAAGAAATATTTAGGTAGTTGAGAAAAAAATTAAAAATATGAAATAGTGAAACAAGTATAAGAAGCATGCTCAGTGTGTGATGACTCAAGAACTGATAGAAAAAAGGAAATAGAGCTGTCTGTGATGAAATAATAGTCAAGAAATCAATGAATTTCTTTTTATGTCTGAAAGTATGAACTCACATGTATAAGAAGCTCTGAATTCAAGGAGAATAGGTACAAAGGAAACTAGGTCTGGAAACATCTCATTAATGCTGGAGGAATCAAATCAAAGACATACATTCTTTTTTTAATTTTATTTATTTATTTATTAAAATTCATTCACTTTGTATCCCCATTGCAGTCCCCTTCCTCTTCTCCTCCCAGTCCCACCCACTCCCTCTCTTTTCTCCCTATCCCCCTCCCCTAGTACACTGATAGTGGAGGTCCTCCTCCCTTTCTATCTGACTCTAGACTATCAGGTCTCATCAGGGCTGGCTGTGTCATCTTCCTCTGTGGTATGGCAAGGCTGCACCCCCCCCCCCAGGGAAAGGTGATCAAAGAGCCAGCCACTGAGAAATGGATACAGAAAGTGTGGTACATTTACACAATGGAGTAGTGCTCAGCAAATAAAAACAAGGAAATCATGAAAATTGCAGACAAATGGATGGAACTAGAAAAGATCATCCTGAGTGAGGTAACCCAGAAGCAGAAAGACACATATGGCATATACTCACTTATAAGTGAACATTAGCCATATAATGCAGGATAAACATACTAAAATCTATACTCCTAAAGAAGCTAAGCATGAAGGAGGACACTAGGAAAGACATACTTTCAAAGCAACAGTAAAACCTGATAGGCTTGCAAAAAAAAGAAAAAGAAAACTGAAAAAAATGAGCTAGTTTGTTGAAGAAGAAATCTCACTGAGCAAAAACTGTGTTCATTTTAAATATTCTTTAGAATTTCATCTATATAAAAATATTTTGAGAAAACATTAATCAGCTAATTTTGAATAAAAAGGCCATTAACAACTTCAGAATTTCACAGAGAAAATTATAATAAATAAAAGGTTAAAATATGCCACGCATTTTAAATGCTAGATGATTAAAACAGATACCAAAAAGTAAATGCACATTTACAAAGTTACTTTTTTAACTGAAATGAATTAAAAATTTAAAAGTTACTGAGTTCATTGTGCATATTTGACAGATTACACTTCCTGTGTTTTACAAATCACTGTCATACATGAGTGCTGTCTTCCCCCAGTGAGAAAGCCAAGGCAGAGATGATCACCTGCATTTTGTGTTAAAAGAAATAGCTTCACAGAAAGGAGTTATCCTTGATGACATGATAAAGTCAAAACTGAAATGTTTATTTTCTGCTGAGTTTATCATTTTGGCATGATCAAATAGGTGATTAATTATTAATACATAGAAGCACATTATGATACAAACTGTGTCCAATATATACTAAACCATTACTAATGTGTACTACATAGTTAATGGTCACTACTAAGGAAATAGTCTCAAAGTATCTATGATTGCTACTCTTGATTATCAGTATAACTAGACACAAGCCATTGGGCATTTCCATAGGGACCTTTTTGATAAGATTATTTGAAGTGTGAAAACCCTCCCTAAATGTGGTGGTACTGTCTTGTGGCAAGTCCAGATGAAAGGACATGAAGGAAGGAAAGAAAAATACTTGCTGTTGGCCTGTTTGCCTTCACTCTTTCTGGCAAACTTATCTATCCTTTGTCTTCTGCATTCTTAAACTGGTGTGAGAGCCAACTTCTTCTGGTTTCTGGTGAAGACTGAAGATAAGCAGCATTAGAGATGTCCTCCCAGCTTTCAGAACCAGGTTGGAACTGTTGAAACATCCAGCCAGTAACATGGATTGAACAATTTTGAGATTCTTGGTCTCTCCAAGAATCAGCCCTTATTGGACCACACAGACCATACCAGGTAAACAAATCCAATAAATCTCTGTATATATATACATATATATATACATATATGAATGTATATGTATATCTATGTATATATATATATATATATATATATATATACAGAGAAATATATATATTAATTCTATCAGTTCTTTTTTTTTTTCTTTTAAGACAATAGTGACTAATGAAGTATCCTTAATTCTATGGGTAAAAAATGTCAGTAAATTTTTCTTTACTCTTTCATTAAAAACATACTTGAGCTAATGAGATGGCTCATTGGATAAAGCCATTATTGCTAAGCCTGGCAGTCTAAATTCAATCCCCTGGACCCATGTAGGAAAAGAAGAAAACCAGCTCTTACAAGGTGTGACTCCGACATTCAAACTGCAGCATATTTGGCTAGCCAATATCTGTATCAAACAATGCTCACGACAACAAGCATGTTTTGTGATCCATAATCACTCTTCAACTAGAAAAGATGTTCATGAAAAGGTCACAACATAGCCTTCTGATGGGGTTCAAAATATAACACTGCCTGGGGGGGGGGATTTAAATCCTGGAAATGCTAAAGTATCTGTTAAATCAGCAAGCTCAAAAATGGAAGCAAGGGGCCCTTTAACTAATATGAACTCAGTCCTGTGTACCAGCTCTTCTTGGAGGCTTTCTAGTATTCTGACAAACTGTTTACGATAAGGAGAGAGGACCCACCTTGAACACAGGTAGTGCCATCCCATCAGCTAAGGGGCTGCGGTTGAACAAAGAGAAAAAGACAGCCAGGTGTGCATGAGTACTCTCCTTCCTCCGCTTTCTGTCAGCTGATGTGGCCAGCCGCACCAGCACTGCCCAGCTGTGAGTCACCCTGGCCACTCTGCCTCTTCCATCCTCATGGACTGTACTCCTCTCTACTGTGAGCCAAAATGAACCTCTACTCACTTTAGTCACAGTTTATCAAACATTTGATGAAAACAAGAGAAGAGTAAGTAACATAGTGCCCTTCCCCATGATGATAATGTCACATGTGCAAATCACTAGAGTCTGGTCTTGGCAACATGCTACAGCTTTGTATAACTTCTGTCTGTCTATCTATCTATCTATCTATCTATCTATCTATCTATCTCTACCTCTATCTCTCTCTTTTTCTAGTTTAGAACCCTTGTATAGTGAAATAGCTGAAGTATTTGTGACATACATTAAAGAACTTAAGTGAAATGATTTCCAGTTAAGGGACACTACTTAATCATCTGTGCTTTTAAAAAGTAATATTGTACATCCTATCAATTGTGTCATTTCATCTATGGGGCACTTACATTGTGTGAAAACTTTCCTCACATATTCCAGTACACTCATAATAAAATACTGAAATATTTTTAACTGGGGGGGGGGAGCGTAAACAATTTTAAGTAAATCATTTTAGTTGTGAAATACAATTTTAGCTTTATATTTTAATTTATCTATAAATGGATAAATCTTATTTTTAAAGCAGAATAATTTGTGAACAATGAGTCAAATGTCATGAAATGCTTTGCTTGTCATTTCTGGCTTATCTGTTCAGAACTGTGGTGTGCACGTATGTCAGAGCGTGTGAGCACATGCACTGGTATGAATATGCTTTAGGTCAGTGTATATGTTATGTGTAGACCCTTACAGAACAATATCAGCAGACCCTATGTTCTCCAGGCGAGTTTTAAGAAGAATCTACTATCATAGTATCAGAGAGAAACAGTCAACATGAGCAACAGGTATTCAGAAACCTTATCATAGAGTCTAGTATTCCCTACAATGCAACAGAGACACACAAAAAAAGTTTTAAAAAAACCTTTGAAGAAACAGATTTTTATGACAAAAAGTCAAGACATAAATAATGCGTTAAACATTCTTTTTTAATCACAAAATGTTTTTGTCAATCTCAGCAGTCCTGAATAAAGGCAAGCTCTCTGGTCAAATTATCTGTCTCTACACATAGCTTCACATAATCAGTCACTCTAAGCACTTCTCAGATGAGATGAGCATGTAAAACACAGAATGGGCTTTCCTCAAATCAAAATAATGTTCTGCGCTAGCCTTCCTAGTTCTGTGACTCATATTCATAAACGAGTCCAATACGAATCCTCGTAGCCCAGAGCTTTTTTTACTCCCAGTACATTCATTATTCCAATCATTTCCTATAACATTTCCTTGAAAGGAACACAAACTATCAGAAGGATAAATTATCAATGAAGAAAATATGCTTTGATCATCTGTCTTAAAAGACCTTCATTAAGACCAGGTATCTTTAAAGGAAAAAAAAAAAAGATAATCTAAAGAAAAATGTTAAGCCTTTTACAGAGAAAATAAAACGATCTTTGAATTATAACTGGCAATGCCTTATTATTGCATCCTGTCATTATCTTAGAGACTACCACACTGGACACGTATACTTAGAACCTTCATAATGATCACTGATTTTTCCCCCCACTAATTCTGTTAAGTTTTTAAAATCTTTCTGAATACAGGGCTTGGAAACTCATTCTTTTGTATGTGAACCCAAAGTATCAAGATTTTATTGGTTTCCTTCTTTAGCTCAAGGTGATTGGTGGGAGGTTGACATAAACACAACTGTTCCTATGGATATCACCACCTCCTTGTGATATGAAAATTGGAGTCTTCCCAAACAGCAGGAATTCACAGATAAGGCATGTGTCCCCTGGGCAAGAAGCCAGCAAGCTTCGGTATTGGTATGTTAACGCACAGGGTGCTACTCACAGCTAAGGCGGTTTCTGAATTGCTTCAAGTCCACAAGCTGCACCACGGTTAAGATAGTGATGATTAGCTGTTTATCAAGCAAAGCTTTTCCATAGTAACAAAAGAAACTGCCACAAAAAGGTGGAGCTCCCTAACTGCCCGCTGGACATGGCTCTGCTTTCATCCATTCGCCACAAACAGTACCCCAAAGAAGCGCAACAGAAGGGAGGACTAAAAGATCCAGAGCCATTCTCCGCAAGTTTGCTGTTTCCCTAGCACCATTTGGTATAAAACTTGGGCATCTCTCTGCCTTCACTATCCACTTAACTTCCTGGAGCATCAAAAGCCAACTCCACACCTGGATAACTGCGACACTCACCCTGTGAGCACAGGACCCTTCCAGTATCCAAAGTCCCAGCTCTTCACTTCTCCTGCTGCAGGAACTCAGCTGTATCTCTCAACCTGCCTGGAACCAGGTTTAGTACTGGGCCGGGAACCAGTACTAAACCCAACAGTTGCAGAGTGTCTGAATCAGGTTTGAGCGCATCCGCGGTAAATCCAAGACAAAGGCTGCACTCAGTCTTTCTTGGTGCGCGCCCTTCCCTTGGGTAACCCATTCTCTCCCTCTCTCTCTCTCTCTCACTCTCTCTCTCTCTCTCTCTCCCCCCCCCCCCCACGGAAGTCACTGATAAGAATTGCTTTCAGAGGGGTGCGGCTGTGGGTGTAAACAGTGCTTACAAGTAATCCACCAAAGGTCTATCAAGGGGACTAGCCAGGCAGCACCCCGCGGGGAAAGCCTGGCGGTGGAGCCTGCTTCCAGAGGCTTGGGTTCCCACCTAAACTGCGGAGCAGGACCTCCTGTGTGGAACCCACCTGGACAGAGGCACCTGCTGCCTGCGCTCCAACCTAGTGTCGTGCCAGCTCTGGAGCAGGGACAAGCCTCCCAAGACCATAATCCAAAGAGAGTGTGGACTCTCCCTGAGGCTGATCAAACGATCTTTGCCATCACTCACCGGAAAGGCTGAAGTAGCTCAGGCAGCCTGCAGGTTGCGCGCAGCCGGCTTCCCGGGGCAGCGGCATCCTCCCATCCTTTGTCAGCGACTGGCGGTGCACTCCTAGGCTTACAAACGTGCAGCCGGGTGGCAGGCAGCCCGGCTCTGGCTCCGCTTCCCAGCCCTCTTTCCTCCTCTGAGCCTCCTCCCCTTCTCTGTCCCCCTCCACCAGCGGCACTCACTGGGCTCCCATGATGTCATCCAGTGGAAATCTGCCATGCTCAAAAACTGGAATAATCCAGCGCTCACGCGGGGAAAAGCAGAACAGGCAGAAGACACAGCAGGGGCTTTTGGAGTTCCCAGAACCTAAAGCGGACCTGTTTATCTTGAGTCAAGGACAGGACCGAGTATGGACTTCCGAAAAGGTGAGGGTAGGATTCAGGGAGACACACAGTGGAGACAGAGCCTAGAAAGACCTAGAAAAGACGGGGTGTTTTCTGTTCTGAGGACTTTTAAATCACTATCTAAATTGGTGGCAAAAAGACAAGGGTAAGGAGAAAGTTTTGTTGTCTTTTTTTTTTTTTTCTGTTGATGTTCTTCTCTTGGTTTCTCAGGAGATGCATTTCTGTGATGACCCCTTGCTACAAGCAAGAGAATGAAGAGAACCCCCAGAAAGACTGGAACCCCAGTCTCAACAGAAAGTTCAGAGTGTCTTGTCGGTGCCTGGCTTGGTGATGCGCAGCCAAACTTAAGAAGTAACGAATGATGGATGATCTATGACATGAACACTGAAAGACTGCTGCTCTGGGATTGAAAGGCACAAGCAGAAGTCCTGGCTACTTGGTAATGCTCTCCTTTTCTACAGTCACCAAACACTAGCAGCCACCCTAGGGCTGCCTCAGTGGCTTCACCGAGGGTTGCTATCAAGGAGGGGAACAAGTCACAGAATGTTTTAAAAAATGTGTAATGCCAGTTCCTAATGTTTAATGTTTTTTGTAACGTTCATGAAAGTTCTATTAGAGGAATAGAATCAGGACAAATAACCTTAACACTTTCGAAGTTTCACCAGAATTAACACGTATACAATCTGAGATCCAAGTCTATATGAGTCTAGGACACCTACATATCAGAAACTCTTGCTGTTAGATAGCAAACCCCCTCGTGTGTGATAGACTGAGTGATTAAGAGCCCTTCCTCCTCTTGTGAGGGACCTAGGTCCAGAGCCCCAGCATCCACAACAGGAGGCTTACTGTCCTCCACAACCCCAGTTCCCAGGGATCCAATGCCTTTTCTTGGCCTCCGCAGACACCTGCTGACATATGGCTCACAAGAAAAAGCCCACACACATACACACAAAATAAAATCATAACTCCCAATAAAACAAATAAACGCCAGATCTGAGCATCTGAGGAACTGTGCACTCAGCTTGACTTTTCCTGGATGACCTGCCACTTCTCATCCCTGAAGAAGTTGGACTACGGCAACAGTCAGTATTGGCAGGGGGTGTGTGTCTCCAGGGCCTCGGGAAGGCATCTAAACGCTATTCTGTAGAGCTACACCAGCCAGAGCAGCTTTTGTTGCAAAGGTGGGCACAGTTAGAGTCTGGGTACCTTCTGTAAAGAAGAAGAGGACTCACATAGCAGTAAAGGTAGCAACAACACTGAAACCTAGTAGCCGAATTAGCAGCCGAATTAGGTTAGAGAGGTTTCTTCAAGAAGTATAAAATGTTGAAATTCTGTAGGGCTTCACCAAAGAACAGATAATAAATTACCTGTGAAAATGCAAAACTGATGTTGGAGCAATATCCCAGTGGTTCCAAGCACTTACTGCTCTTGCAAAGGACCTGGTTTAGTCCCTGGCACTCACAACCACCTGTAAATCTCCAGCTCCAGGGTACCAACTGGCCTCTTCTGACCTCCACAGGCACTAGTTATGCATATATACACACATACATACATGCAGGCAAAGCACTCATACACACCAAGGGAAAACAATCTTTAAAAAAACAAAACCAGAACTCATTTTAAATAAAATTATCCAAAAAAAAGTGGTGATGCATATAGTTTGGAAATAACATAGTAAGTCTGAAAGTGTTAACTTTCACTTAGTCATTTGCAAATTAGAATATTTTAGGTACAGTAAGTAGCTTTAACATTATTCATATGTATTATAGCTACATACATTGAATATCTTTGCTAACAGCCCTAATTTTTATATTTTTTAGGAATTTCATACATGCAATGTATTTCAATCAAAGTCAATCTGCCCACCCCTTCCAACTCTTCCTAGATTCCATGCAATTTCCCTTCCTGGCTTCATGTCGTTTTTATATATTTAATTTGTTCTGCCAATATACTCATGGGTAAGGGGCCTGCTAATGGAGCATGGTCACCCTACCAAGGAAACTCACTCTCCCTTTCCTAGCAGCCATCTACCATCAATAACTCCGCAGCTGGAGATGGAGACTCATGTTCACTTCTCCTAACCATGCCAGAATGTTGACTGTCTTGGTCTTGACTTTATTTTGTGCAGGTAACCACAGCTGCCATCAGTTCCTGAGTGCAGTAATCCTGACATGTCCATGAGTTACTTTTGCCTTAATCTTCCCTGACAACTGGCCCTTACAATCTTTCCTCCACTATTCCATGATATACTCTGAAAGCTAAGTGGAGGGCATGCAATACAAGTGTCCCATTTGTGACTGAGCTCTTCACAGACATTTGTTCTCAGTGCTTTGACCAGCTGGTAGTCTCTGTATAACAGCTCTCCACTGAACAAACAAGTTTCTCTAATAAAGGCTGAGTTTCACTGATTCTATGGACACGGAAATGTATATTTAGAAAGTAATTTGATACTGTGTCATCTTAGTAAAATACTAGTAGTAGGTTCACTCCTAGTGCCAATCATGAGTTGACACTTAAGAAGCAGGTTCTAAATCTAGCTGGAAAGCAGGTAGCTATTCTTATAATGTTTGTGCCAATTTTATACCAATGGACATGTTTTTACAGGTAGATAATTATTTATGTCATAGAGTGCACAGCTAGATAAGACTATCGTTGTCTCTCCAAACTCAGCAGCCAACATGGCATCTTCTGGTATTATGAAAGTTGCCCAGTAGGAAATGACCTTTCAAGTTGGTGTCAGCTTGATTTCTTCAAGACATGTGATCAAAGGGTAATTTTTCTTTATCAATATGGTCTTATCATCAAGTTCTAGGGACAACCAAGAAAAATGGCAATGGTTTACATTGTTTCGGGGGTCTCTTGGATACTTTGGACCAACAACTTTGACGGAAAGGATCTGAAGCCTAGTACTAGACAATACCTTTTAATGTTTTGATTCTTAAGATACTAATTTATTGTATAAAAATATCACAATCTCTGCATCCATTCATCCTTTGAGGGACATCTGGGTTGTTTCCAGGTACAACCAATCTTAAATCCAATGAGGTTTATTAGATGGAGAGAGAAAGAAGCAGAGTGGAATACTACTCAGCAATCAAAAACGAGGAAACCATGAAATTTACAGGCAAATGGTAGGATCTAGAAAAGATCATTCTGTGTGAGGTATCCCAGAAGGAGAAAGATACAGATGGTATATACTCACTTCTATAGTCCTATAAGATATGATAAACATAATGAAATCTATACACCAAAGAAGATAAACAAGAAAGAGGACCTGGGGTAAGATGATCAATCCTCACTTAGAAAGACAAATGGGAGGTGCATTGGACGTAGGAGAAAACAAGTAATAGGACAGGAGTCTACCACAGAGGGCCTCTGAAAGACTCTACCAGTGTATCAAAGCAGATACTAAGACTCATAACCAAACCTTCGGCAGAGTGCAAGGAATTATATGAAAGAAGGGGGAGTTTGTATGATGTGGAAATGATAGGAGCTCCACAAGGACCAGATATATCTGGGCACAGGGGTCTTTTCTGAGACTGACACTTCACCAAGGACCATGTATGGATATAACCTAGAACCTCTGCTCGGATGAAGCCCATGGTACTCAGTAACCAATTGGTTTCCCATAGTAAGGAGAACAAGGACTATTTCTGACAGGAACTCAATGGCAGGCATTTTGACCTCCCCACTCCCCAAGGGAGGAGCAGTCTTGCTAGGCCACAGAGGAGGACTCTGCAGCCAGTCCTGAAGATACCTGATAAAACAGGGTCAGATGAAAGGAGAGGAGGTCCTCCCCAATCAGTGGACTTGGAAAGGGGCAGGGAGAAGATGAGAGATCGAGGGAGGGTTTGGGAGTGAATGAGGGAGTAGGATACAGCTGGGATACAGAGTTAATAAAATATACCTAATAAAAAATAAAATAAAATAAAAAGATACTAATTTATTAGTTCCTCATAAGCACAAATATATAAATGAATGAGCAATTTCTAAAAACATTTTTTTAAAAAATACCAAGATAGTGAAGGTCATTTTAACACATCAGAGTAAATATGAAATAAATTAGTGAAAACACTGAGTGATAAGAATTTGGAGGTGTAAGTGGTCTTTGAGATGGAAAAGCATTCCAGCTGCTTTGTAAAAGTAATTAGAAGCATTAGTGTAAGCACATTTTACAAGCTCAACTTGTAATCCCTGACTCCTGAACTGGTTCTTTGATGCCCCCATCTGACTCCATTGTCTCTACCTTGCTGTTTTTAAGCATTGTTGGAATGAGTGCTCAAGCATGGATATAAAACTTGATCCGGAGACATTAAATGCCATATAGACCAAAAAATGCCTTCTTAGGCCTTGTTGATGTCTGAACTGGGTACTTTCAGGTTCTTGGTCTCTTAATGAAGAAACTGAATTAAAGACACTGATTTGCAAATGTAGCAAGAAAACTTTATTCAAAGCAAAACAATAGTGAAAGCCAGAAAGGCACAGGATCACCTACAGAAATGTCCATGCACAGATATCTGTATATGTACACACAAATGCACATATACTGTGATCGTGTGCGCACACTCTTTCCTAATCAGTGTTGACCTACGAACATCCTTGCCTGAGAAATAACGGTTTTCATTTCTGATCCATGTTTTAAAATTTGATTTTGAGTGCTTTTTGGGAGTTCAGTAACTGTTTGAGAGTGTAACAGTTGTTTGAACGCAAGTGTGATGGCGCATGCCTGGAGCTCCAGCAGATGTAAATCAGAAGCAGGAGGGTGTCAAAGCCAGTCTGGGCTACATGGGAAGATTCAAACTCAGTTACATAGTGAGACTCTAATTCAAAAAGCCAAAGGGAGAAAAAAATAGTCCACTTCTTTAGTGTTTAATTTTGTTTTTCCAAATGGGTAGCTACAACCTACCAAAATAAAATGTTCACATGTTAGATTAAAAAATTTCGGAGGTATCATGATTCATTAAAAAGCATATATCTTAAATCATATTTTATAATTCTAACTTACATTCTAATCTTGTTTAAATGATGAATATATTAAACCTTGACACTGAAGATTTAGAATGACTGTATTAACCCAGCTCAATTACTGATGCTCTGCTATGCTGTTTCCATGATGATGCATTATTTTCTTCAGAAAAGCAGCCAGTGATTTGGTATTTAAGGAAGGAAGGAAGGAAGGAAGGAAGGAAGGAAGGAAGGAAGGAAGGAAGGAAG
>NW_026594377.1:5146729-5153009 GCF_907164565.1 Psammomys obesus
AAGGAAGGAAGGAAGGAAGGAAGGAAGGAAGGAAGGAAGGAAGGAAGAAAGAAAGAAAGAAGGAAGGGATGGAGGAAAGAGGAAGAAAGAAAGATCTAATATTTTTCCTGTGTCTTCATACATACATACATACATACATACATACATACACACACACACACACACACACACACACACACACACACACACACATATATATATATATATATATATATATATATATATGGTTTTGTTTTAATTAATAAACTAACTGATCCCTAGTAATTTTTAAAGCAAAATTTTCTAGGGGGAGATGCTGCTCATTGGGTAAAATACTTGCTGTATTTGACCCATGTTCAACTCCTAGAACCTACATAAAACCAAGTGCATGTCTATAATCTCAGTGTTCTAATAGCAAGATGGAGCAGGAACAGGAGACTCCATGGAGGTTCTTGGGCCAGCCAGCCTGGTGTACAGAGTAATAAACAAAAAAGAGTTCCTGTCTGAGAAACTGATAGCATCTATTGCCTCAGGCTTCCACATGTGCATCATGGTACATGTATATCCATACCCATATACAGACATGAACACACATGTACCATGGTATGGCTTTACAGACTATTGATATACAATAAATACAACTAAAAGTTATGTTGCAAAACTCATGTAACATACCAAATGATCTGTAGCATTGATTATATGCTGTATATATCTGTTGTATCTTCAATTTAGCCCATGCCATGGCTATCTTATTAACTTTTCTTAAAGACATAGAAAAAGAAACTTAGAAGAATGGCAAACATTGACAAGGGAACTAAACTAGCAACCATTCTTTTATATTCTACCAAGATACTCATTTGAAGCCTGTCTTCATAACACCAGCTCTTAGATACATTTTCTCTGGAAAAAAAAAAAAGTGAAATGGAAGCATAGTGGTATACTTTTGTGATGGCTAGTATTGGCAGTTTGACAGGATCTTGAGTTACTAGGTGACAAACATCTTATGTGGGGCATTATCTAGATTAGGTTAATTGAAATGGGAAGATTTGCCCACTGTGGGTCGCAGTCTGATTCTCCTTGGCTAGGGTCTCAGGCTGAATGAAATAGAGAAAGTCAGCTGAGCACAAAATGTGTTCTCTCACTCATTCTCCTCTTCTTTCTCTTCTCTCTATTCTCTCTCCTCTCTCTTTCCTCTCTATCTGTGTGAGTCCCCTCTCCTCTCTTTCTTTTCTCTCCTCTCCCCTTTGTCTGCTCTCTCTCTCCTATTTCTCTCCTCTGTTCTCTCTCTCTCTTGTCTCTCTGAGTGTTCCTCTCTTCTGTCTGTGCCTCTCTCTCTCTCTCTCCCTCTCCCCCATCTCTCTCTTGTCTTTCTCTGTCTCCCTGTGTGTCCTTTCTCTCCTCTCTCTGGGTCTCTGTGTTTCTCTCTCCTTTCTGTATGTCTCTATGTGTGCTACTCTTTCTCTCCATCTCCCTCCCCGTTCTGTTCTCTCATCTGTTTGCTAAGTGGATACAAATGACCAGGTGCATCAAGCTGGCTAGCATAACTTCCCCTCCACAATGAACTGCTCCCTCAAACTGTAAGTGTAAATAAACTCTTTCTTGCTTCTTGTCAAAAATTTTGTCACAGTGATGGTAAAAGTAACTAATGCCCATATCCATATATTTATATATTGTTTATATTCAATTTGGTGAACAGTTTCCTTTTGTTAACTTTTCCATCAGTTGCTAAATTTATCAATAATTTTATTTTCACTATCCTTGTTAATGAAATATTTCCAAAGTTATTTATGAAGAAAATAACTTAAAATACTAACTTAACTTTGCTTTTTAGTCCATCGTTAAATACTCTTGGACAGAAAACAAGATACAGTGATTTTGTACCTGAGAAAAAATTAGTATAAAATAGAAATATTTTTAAAATCTCACAAACCATTAATTTAAAGAAAGACCAACACTACTTCAGCAAGTAACTTCTATACAATTTGTCCTTCAGGGATTCTGTGAAGACAACCTAAATCTAAATGAAAGTTGTCATCATTACTGTGAATATTGACAAAAAGCGTTGATCATTTTATACATTATATCCCAAGGGTCCATACACTTACCATGGATATTGATATTCTCTGAGCATGGCTGTATGGCCAACATTCATTAAGCAAAAAGATTCATCACAGGTACTTTTTCAAAACCTTTTTTGTGTTAGCTCTTTTGATAATTGGCTGTTTAGCATCTCTGTTAACAAGAATTCATTTGAATGAATTGGCTAAAGGTTAAAAGTTACACTTGTTTACTCCTTCCTTCAAGATATTTTGAAGTTAATTTGGAGTTTTGTATTTATTTCTCATTTATAAAACAAACAATTTTTTAAAAATAATGAAAATCACTTTTACAATGTGCTAATAGATACAAACTTATCTACTTATTGCATTCTTATAATACTGTTGCTTTAATTTAGTTTCCAGAATATTCATCTGTAGTTAACCATTATTATTAACAGGATAAACAGTCTGTTAATGGCTGAGAGCTCACCATCAGCAGTACCGCTTACCGGCACTAGCATGACATAGAACGACCATCTGTGAATTGCTTTTGTTTAAAGAAAGAAAAAAAAAAAGGATGAAGAATTGTCTCTTTAGAAAGAAGAACTCACACTTTAAAACTCACACATCGCTTGAAAAAAGAAAAGGATGTTTTTGTCATTGTTGGCTATACCAACAATAAAGGAAGGTATTTAAATATTTTTTTTCCTGAAATAAAAGAAATTGAAAAATAGAAGTGCTGGTTGCCTGTTTCAGCTGCTCAGCTGTAAGTTAAGACTTTTCTTAATCTAATGCGTGGTCTACTGGCCTATAATAACATCAGTCATGATTTGTGTTCAGTATTTCTACTTATATCTTACCATGCCTGTTTCCACAGCTTGCTTTGTATTACCTTGGTTGATCTCATTCATACATATGGAATTAAGGCTAACATGAGATCAGATATAACATCTAATCTCACTGATGTGTATAGCAGACTTTTTTCCAAGAACTATACCTTCTTAACTCTCATCAGAGAAAGCCCTGGAAATTTTATTTGCTAGAAAAATTTTCTAAGAGATGTTCTTTTTTTTTTTTTTCAAGTTGCCTCTAATTCTTGAACTACACAAAGAGTCATGTAGAAAATTTCCAGAATGCTACAACCTTGTTTCTGACCTGACAGTCTTAACTAATTCATTTAAATACACCACATCACCTCTCTCATTCTCACTTTAGAAGAGCTCATGAGAAAAAGAAAATAGAGTGGAAACAGAACATAAAGTTAATGGGAAAGTGCTAACAGCACGACACAGGGCTTCCTGAATTAAGTCTTGTACACTCACGGTGAGCAACTTATGTTTGTATCTGGTCCTAGAAACCTAGGACAAAAAAGAGGGGAGCAAGAGAAGGAAGAGGAGAAATGAAAAAAAAAAAGGAAATTGATTCTGTTAAGGATTTTTTATATTCCTGGATATGTAAAAATAAACTACTGGAAAAAAATCCCTTCTTGGGGCTAGGGAGATAGTTCAGTGGTAAAGAACACTGGATGCTCTTCCAGAGGACCTGGGTTCAAGTGCCAACACACACATGGCAACTCATACCTGTTTGTAACTCTACTTTTAAGAGATCTGACAGAACACCAGTGTACATAAAATAAAAACAAATAAAATTTTAAAATTTCCTTCTAAATATTTCTAATACTAATAGGACATAGATACTAGGCAAATGGAGATGGTGGTAGGGAAATAGGGAGCGTTCTAGTTGAGTGTGAAGGGGTGATATAAAGAGAGAAGGGGTAAGAAATAAATAACAATAGATGTGTTTTTAAAAGCCATAGGGAAGTATTCTTTTATAAGCTTATTTAAAAGTGTGTATTATACATATGTATACAAATGCACGTGTGTGTGTGTGCGTGTGTGTTAAATCTATAACATCAAGATATTGCCTCTTGGTTACCTCACAGAACTTGAAGATAAAGCCATATTGCTGAAGAAATCACACAGTTTGGACACAGGACTTGAAAGTACTGACTTGGAACTGAACTGGAAGGTTCCCCCTTGTGGTTGACTCTCAGTGTACTAGAAGATGCTAGGCAAGCTGCTAAAGAAAGAAAGGAATCAATAGTCTTACCCAGATGTAGGGCCTACAAGCCATAATGATTGGCCCCAATAAAGTATGTCTAATGGTGCAATGATAACACTTTTTCCTGGGAATAATCAACAGTTGCCTAATTGGATGCTCATCACCATCCAATGAAGAGAGTTCATGATGTATACTGTTAACCTAGCCAATTATCAGTGGCTGGAAAGGTCATAGACCCTAGAGGAGAATCTACTATTGTCATTTTCCTAAAGCAATATAAATTTCAATTATATTCTATGAAACAAGTTTTACATTCAAAGATATGAGTAGCTCTCACCCCAAATCAAAGAAACTTCTTTTAACAACAATTAGAGACTATTAAAGAGGTCCACAACTGGTCAAGATGCAAAAAATAATTTAATTGTGGTGCCCATCCCCAACTGGTGTATTTGCAGTACAACTGCTACACCTGCAACTCAGGAAAAGATTGCATAAGAATGGGATAAAAAAAGGACCAGGATGTTGACTGTGAAATAGTGTCTTCTGGACATGACAAGGATTCTGCACCCATGACATCTCAACAACGTGGTTGACAAAACACAAGACCTGCATGACAGCAGCAACAGGAGATTTGTATCCAATGGAAACAACCAATCTCTCCCATAAAACATACAAACATATTTTTAATTATCTTATTGTAATTCATTGAATCATGGAGATGGTGCCATTGTGGTTTCCAAGCACTGTTTCATGGGCACTAATGGTGTCTTGTTGGGAGCGAGGGACAGAGTCACCATGACCTTTTGCTCCTTCTCCATGAGAATTCTAGAATAATGTAGACTTGGCCATGCCTACAGCCTTTGCTCTCAGTTTTAGTCTTTCCATCTTCTGCTAGCTTTTCTGTTAGTCTCCATAGAGTTGTTTTCTCTTCTTTAGGATTCTCAGTGATCCAGAAAGATGATTTGAAGGAGGTGTCTCCTTATTCTGTGGCTTCTGGTTGGATTTTGTTTGAATAAAATGAAAGGATATGGAGGGCGAGAATAATGAAACGCAGCATCCGTCTTCTCCAATTCAACCACACAATTGCAGTTTTGTTCCTGATTCCAGGCCTCAGTAAGGCTTTCATAATACCTGAGATTCTGTCAAGGCAGTTCATGACTCACCAACATTTCTAGACCAGTTATTTACTTAACTCTTATGTTCATCTCAGAAAATGTTTTATTTAGTAACACATCCTTTAATAAGCCCCATAAAATTATTCCCTCTCTTAGCAAAACAGAAGAGTACACTGTCCTAGTCTAAGCATTGGAACGATCTATAAGTGACTACATGTTCACAGCCTGCACTTTGCCTTCATTGAAAAACATCCTCAGCCAGGGACAGACTTTCCTTGCAAACCTAATGATGTCAATTTCCTGAGCAAAATCCCATGGCAATAATTTATGGCCTGAGACCCTTTAAAATGATCTGCAAGTCCTTAAGCACACACGAACACACACATGCACACACACACACACACACACACACACACACATACAATACACACGCATACAGATGAGAGATAAAAGTCTTATATGTGCATATATAAATACTGTTAAGTTTTGCCTCTGTGACTAATTTATCTCCTGAACACTGGATTTAAAGAGATGACTCAGTAGTTATGTGCATGGACTGCTTTTCCAGAGGACCGAGGTTCTCTTCCTAGGATCCACATGGCAGTTCATAGCCACCTGTAACTCCAGTTCTAGGGGACCTAATAGCTTCTCCTGGCTTCCATGAGTACCAGGAAAAACAAGTGTGTGTGTGTGTGTGTGTGTGTGTGTGTGTGTGTGTGTGTGTATGCAAGCAAAAACAAAACAAAATGAAACAAAAAACAAAAAACCTTCATACACAAGAAATAAAAATAAATAAATCTTAATAAAATAAACTCCTAAACAGTAATAATACCACTAGCTTCATATTGACTTTGTCACAGTGTGTTTTCTCAGACAATCCAACCTGCAATCATATTTTAAAATAATACCCATATTCAAAAAATAAAATCTAGACTGTGTTCTGGTTTTCCAGTTAATTCTTCTATTGACCAACTATTTGCACTTATACTTAATCTAATAGCCACCCTCTGAATTATAACTTCAGGAGCTTCTCTTATTTATTTATTTATTTATTTATTTATTTATTTATTTATTTATTTATTTATT
>NW_026594377.1:5153019-5155179 GCF_907164565.1 Psammomys obesus
ATTTATTTATTTATTTATTTATTTATTTATTTATTTATTTATTTATTACAATGTATTCACTTTGTATTCCAGCTATAGCCCCCTCCTTCGTCTTGTTCCAGTCCTACCTTTCCTCCCTCTTCTCCCCCTATGCCCTTCTCTTAGTCTACTGATAGAGGAGGACCTCCTACCCTTTTATCTGACCCTAGCCTATCAAGTCTCATCAGGGATGGCTGCATCATCTTTCTCTGTGGCTTGGCAAGGCTATACCCCCAGGGGTTGATGATCAAAAAGCCAGCCAGCCAGAGTTTATGTCAGAGACAGCCCTTGTTTCCCTCACTCAGAGATCTACATGGAGACTGAGCTGCCAATCAGCCACATCTGAGCAGGGATGTCTAGCTCTTCTCCATGCATGGCCCTCTGTTGGAGCATCTGTCTCTGCAGGACTCCTTGGGCTCAGAACTTTTAGTTTTGTTGGTCTGCCTGTGGGGCTCCTGTCCAATCCATGTCCCTCTAATTCCACCCCTCTCTTCCCCTATAAGACTCCCTGCACACTACCCAAAGTTTGGCCATAAGTCTTAGCATCTGCTTCGATCTCCTGTTGGATGAGAACCCCCTGTACTAGGCTCAGATGGCAAAAGTGTATAACTCCCCCTTTCAGTAGACAAAGGGAAAGGGAAGAGGGGAAGAGGGAGGGGGAACTGGGGGATTTGGGGGAAGGGGCTTCAATTGGGATATGTAATGAATAAATTGTGAAGAAAAATAAAAATTATAAAAAGAATTATTGAATGCATATATGTGAATAAATTTAGAATGTTTCCTGAAAAAAAATAAAAGATCTTCTAGAGGTATCTCCATCCCTGCTCTCAAGCTGTACTACAGAGCAACAGTTATAAAAACTGCATGGTACTGGCATAGAAATAGAATGGTGGATCAATGGAATCAAATAAAAGACCCAGAAATAAACCCACACACCCACGGACACCTGATTTTTGACAAAAATGCCAAAACCACACAATGGAAAAAAGATAGCATCTTCAACAAATGGTGCTGGTCCAGCTGGATGTCTACATGTAGAAAAATGAAAATAGATCCATACTTATCACCCTGCACAAAACTGAAGTCCAAGTGGATTTGGACTTGGAAATCAAAGACCTCAATATAAAACCAGACACATTAAATCTATTAGAAGAAAAATTGACCTCATTGGCACAGGAGACAACTTCCTGAACAGAACACCAAGAGCTCAGGCTGTAAGATCAACAAACAATAAATGGGACCTCATGACAGTGAAAAGCTTCTATATGAAGCAAAGGACACTGTCATCAGAACAAAACAACAGCTTCTCCTACTTTTGAAAGCTATTCTTCTACACTTAATAACTCTTTAATAATAAATCCTCTTTTGTTGTATAATAAAATATTCTATTAAAGCCAAGAAGCTAGAGTTTTACTACTTGCTATGCACTATCTCAGTTAATGTTTAGTATAGTCACTGAAGTGAAGGTGAAAAAGTTTGTACATAGTCAAAACCTAAGACTTGGAATATGACCAGGCTTCAAAACTGTACTTTTAAGGCTGAAATAACATGAAATTTTCCTTATAAAACTTCCTTATTGGGCTGGATATAATGGCTCAAGTTGTTAGGGGTATTTTCCACACAACCATGAAAACCTGAGTTCAGGCCCCAGCACCTACCTAAAAAGCCAGGTGTGGTCTCACAGGTGCCAGTAACCCCTGTGTTGTGGGATGCTGTGACAAGAAGGTCACTAAGCTTGCTGTCTGCTAGCCTAGCTGAAAAATGTGAGCTCCAGATTTTGGGAGAGACCCTTGCACAAGGGAATAGACTGGTGGGTGGGGTAGAGGAGGAAAGCCAGTGGCCTCTTCTGGGTTCTGAATGTACACAGATGCATGCACACAGACACAGACATACAGATACACACTCTCACACACACAAACTTTCTGTCATGACCTCTACTTTTCAGTGTCATGTCACATGTACTAAGCAACTCATACGCTATTGTCATGATATATTCACTTATCTATAGTCAAGGATGGAACATTTCCTTCCTTCTTTGCTTCCTTTCTTCCTTCCTTCCTTCCTTCCACCCTTTCTTCCACCCTTTCTTCCTTCCTTTCTTCCACCCTTTCTTCCTTCCTTCCTTCCTTCCTTCCTTCCTTC
>NW_026594377.1:5155189-5277476 GCF_907164565.1 Psammomys obesus
TCCTTCCTTCCTTCCTTCCTTCCTTCCTTCCTTCCTTCCTTCCTTCCAAATCCTAGGCTCAAGTGATCCTGCTTGCTCAAGACTCCCAAGCAACTGGGACAATAGCACACACCACCACACCTGTTTACCATAGCTTTTTTGCAATCAGAACATAGAGTGCCTGAATATTAAATATGAAATAAATTGTCATTATTGTTAATACATTATCCTCTATTCCTCTGAGTAAAGGTCTCTCCCCGAATCTGGAGCTCACGGTTTTCAGCTTGGCTGAGGCCAGCAATCCACAGTGATCTTCCTGTCACAGCTCCCACAACACTGGGATTACTGACACCTTTGAGACCACACCTGGCTTGTTATATGGGTGCAGTCCTGAACTCAGGTTTTCATGATTTTAACAGTAAATTGAAACTATGCTCACTAGGAATTTCGACAGTGCAGTATTTCTATAACTAACCATTTTCTTTTTACTTCTGATCCTAAACTGTGTCATTTATATAATATGGCATTTATATAATATGTCATCAAGTTATACCATAGAAATGTTTTTGGTTTCTTCATTGCCTTAATTACACAATAATGATTAGCTCACCATATGTGCAAAAAAACCTCAACTCTCCCTTTAACTTTAACTGATTTAATACATATGTGTTGATAGCACTTAAATTTCTGTAATCAGTATCACATATTGTAAATTAGCTTCACAATAGAAAAGAGTTTACTTAAAGCACATTGTAATTTATGTTGTTTTTAACTTACAGATCTTATAGACTAAATTTAAAAGCTGCATATTGTAGTAAAAGCATCCGAACATGCATTTTACAACATAACAACAATTCATTAGAAAATTAAGTAGGTATACAATGTCCTTTGGCCACAACATATTTCATGAAAAAGAATAAAGTTTATCAACATGCAGTTGTAGCCTAATCAGTGACATAAAAACATGCAACACCAATGACTCATACTTACTGAGATGTGCTAGGTGTTTTTTTTTTCTTAATGCTTTATGTTCATTAAACCATTTAATAAGCAAAACCACCTTGAATTGTTATTTTCCTTCATATTATAGATACAGAAAATGCATTGAAAAGGAAAGACAATGGAGTCTTGGACTGGGGAAATAATGCAGTGAGAAAGAATGCTTTCTTTTTAAACAGAAGGACCTTGCACTCACATAAAAAAAAAAAAAAACTAGGCATAGTGGTATATATGTACAATCCAAGCATTACGGGGGAACAGCATACAGGTGTGTCTTGAAAGCTCACAGATCAGCCAGCCTGTCTAAGTTGGTGAGCTTCAAGTTCAGTAAGACACCTTGTTTCAAGGCAATGGGGTATAGAAGAATATAAAGTGCCCAACATCCAATTCTCGACTCTACCTGAGTGTTCATAAGCATGAGTACCCACACACTCACATGCATGCCTCATGAATCACACACACACACACACACACACACACACACACACACAAAACAAAACAAAACAATGCACACGTATAAAAACAATAAAAATAAGACAGCAAAGAAAATATGAGCAGTAGTAAAGGCTGATTGTTGAAACTGCTCCCGTGGTATTTAGAGCATCAGTGACTAAACTTTTTAGCCTACTTAATTACTATGAAATGCTGGATTACTAAATAAGAAGAAAACTAAATTATTAGTGACAAATAATCCCCCAAAAATTAGGAATGTGGAAATACTCTGGTCCATATTCCTGCCTTTACTGATTTCTGGGAATGATATTCTTTAGTATTGGGAAGAATATGCTGAGTGAACCATTTTAGTCAGTTTTTCTCTAAGCATTACATAATATAAGTGATTTTTCTTTGCTCTTTCCAAACAACATAGTGCTGCAAGGAATTTCTCACAATACATTGGGAATATTAAAAGCACACTTGCAGGAACCAGTTTGCCTATATTTGGATTCTGCTCATACCTCTTTATAGCTGCATGTCTCAAGTTCCTAATCTATAAAATGAGAATAATTGAGTGGTTTTATGGGTTTGTCATCATGATTTCATTACCTGACATATATGAAACATTTTGCCACTTCCTAACAGACTATAGGGCTCTTACTAGTATTTTATCATGGCAAGGAGATTATTCTACTTTTAAGAGAGGGTTTCAGCCCTGGCTGTCCTGGAACTCACTATATAGACCAGGATGGCCTCTACCGTCAGCCTCTACCTCCTGAGTGCTGGAAATAAATGTTTGCGCCACCACACCAGGATGGAGATTACTCTTACAGTTGTCAACATTCTTCCTGTAAATTATATAAACCTGATTCTGCAAGACTGCGTTCAGGACGTTGGACAGCACCATGTCCCTCATGCTGATTGCTCAACCAAACAATGGAACTTCATGACATGAACTGATTGGCCTGCTCTTTAATAACATCCCCCTGAGGGGGGAGCAGCATTACTAGGCCACAGAAGAAGATAATGCAGCCACTCCTGATGAGACCTAATTGACTAGGATCAGAAGGAAGGAAAAGAAGACATCCCCTATCAGTGGACTTGTGCAGAGGGGGGAGGAAGGGGAGGGATTGGGACCAGAGAAGGGAGGGAACCATAGGGGGGATACAAAGTGAATAAAGTTTAATTAATAAAGAATTTAAAAAAAAAACTATAGAGCATTTACTTCTTTCTCCAATGAAGTTCTTACTTAATATCTGTTCTATTTGATGATGTGCCTATTTATTCTTAGAGGCTCTGTGAATTCACGTAAAGAATGTGAAAATAATTACTATAATTTGGATGTGAAATTTACCTCACAGACTAAAGTATGATGGCTTGGTCTGCAGGAACTTAAGTATACATGTAAGGTATTATTTATATATAAAGTAGGTGTAATAATTAAAATCTGACTCATTTCAGTTAAAAAAAAAAAAGAAATTTGAGGAAATACATGGACCTGGATGTAACTCCATTAATGTCTTATGTATACAAAAGTATTTATTATTCTATTCACAAGAAATAAAAATTACAATAGGGTCTAACTGAGTCAAACAATGGAGAAGAGAAAATAACTCTAGTTTCAGAAATGCTGCCCTGCCCTGTTTCTAGCTGCATCCCCAGCGATGCATGCTGATATTTTTCTAAGTTGTTTTTGAGCATTAATTAGAACTGGGTATGTAGCTCAGCTGGTAAAGGGCTTCTCTAGTGTACACAAAGCCCTGGATCTGGTCGCCTGCACAACACACTTACTGCAATGGTGCGTGTCTGTAATCCCAGCACTGAGGAGGTAGAAGCAGAAGGATCAGGAGGCCAAAGTATCTTCAGTTATATAGTAATTTTGAAGCCAGCCTGAGATATTTAATAAGATGCTACATTAGCAAAAGAAAACTGAGTTATTTTGTTTCACTAGAGCATACAGTACTTAAAGCTGCAGAATTAATGAGGTTGATAAGTGTTATGAATGATGTTGACAAATATTATTTTATTTAGTAGCAATTTATGCACTGCATGAAGTTTATACTCAGAAGGTATTTTAAACACAAATATACAATCCTGTTCTCATGAATATAATCTCACTGTTATATGTAATTACCTCCAAAATATTTGTGTTTATCTTTTCCATAGAATTATAAAGTCTTAGTGTGTTTTTATTATCATAGAATGATATTTTAATTTGCGTGTTTGGGCTTCCACTAACTTTAAAATAAAGCAATTATACTTCTGAACTGAATTTAACACTTGGTAAATTCTCTGAAAAGTAAAAGCCATGATGAAAAGCTCCAGAACATCCTTTCTTTGACAAACTTTAACTTTCATCATGTCCCACAATGGACAGTTCAAGGCCTTTGTCATGTCCCCAGTTCAAAGCATTCTGGAGTTTCCATTTTCTTGTGTTTCTAGTTGTTTTGAGATAAGAATATATTTTTCAGTTTCTTTGAGGAAAACATTTTTCAAAATATTGAATTCTTAGAAAAATATTTCCTGAAAACCAAAATATTAAAAAATGGGTGTGACAGAAAGGGAAATATAGCCCTTCCTGGAAGTGTACGAGAAAACATTGCACAATGAAAGGTGGTTCGAGCATCCTGAAGTCTCCTCTTGCCTTGAGATTAATGGAACACATGGTTATCACACTTACTGAATTTACAAAATGCTTTCTAAAACAGAAATTATACCTTTGTCTTTTATTCATGCTTCACATTAGAAGAAATCTAGACTTTTCCCAGATATTTTTATTTTAATGAAAACCTTGAGGCCTTTGAACAGTATCCATCCACTCCCCTCACCCCAAGTCTCTAGTAAAAATCATTGTGCTTTCTCATATCAAGAGTTCAAATGATTCAAATTCTACTTTATAAGAATAAGTACTTATAAGAACTTTATAAGAACTTTCGAAGTTTTTCTTTCTGTGTCTGGCTCTTTTCACTTAATGTAATGCCTTCCTCCACATAATTGCAAGTGGCAAAATCTTCCCCAGCCTTTAAGGATGGATAGTATCCCATTGTGCACATACAGCATTTTCCATTTATTCATAGATGGGCACTTAGGGTTCATTCTTTAACATTTTATATAATGCTGTGGCACATGAAAACACAATTTTTTTCAGTATACAGTGTTCAAGTCCTTTAGATATGTACTTAGAATTGGTGTTATTGGCTCAATATGGTACTTTTCCTTTTAGTTCATCCTAATGACCATACCACAGCATTCCCATCTACAGTCTGCAAGGATCTCTTATCTCCACATCTTTGTCAACATTTTCTGTCTTCCATCAGATGTTGATGTCTATTCTGACTGTTTTGTGGTTTTACTTTTTCTTCGCAGTGATTAATTATGTTGAACACTTTATATACCTGTTGGTAATTTGCATGTCATATTTTAACAAATATCTACTCAAGTGCTTCACCTACCTCAATAGGACTATTTGTTTTCTTGCCATTGAGTTATTTATGTTCAAGGCATATTCAGAATCTTTAAACCAGGCCATAAGATTTTTCTAGACATTTCTTTTCTATACAATATTTAGCCATTTTCAAATCACTCATAACAAGGATTTCTATCGTAACATGACACATGTTGCAAGTAGGTCCAAAGTGCCCATTTACTACAACATAAAGAAAACAGACAGAAATCTTTCATACGTAATAGTGGTAGCTTTTCTATTTATAAAAATAAATACATGTGGCTTCAAAGCAGCCATATTAAAAGAAAATAAAGTTTTGTGATTTTGTAAAGCGATTTTTATTTATTTTTTAATTAAATTTTTTTATATTATTTACAGTTTATTTACTTTGTATCCCAGCCCCCTCCCTTTTTCCCTCCCAATCCCATCCACCCTCCCTCATCTCTTTCTTGCCCTTCTCTAAGTCCACTGGTGGGGAAGGTCCTCCTCCCCTTTCATCTGATCCTAGCTTATCAGGTCCCTTCAGGACTGGCTGCAATGTCCTCCTCTGTGGTCCAGCAAGGCTGCTCCTCCTCTGGGGTGGGGCAAGGTCAAAGAGCCAGCTGTTGAGTTCATGTCAGAGACAGTCCCTGTTCCCCTAACTAGGGAAACCATTCGGATACTGAGCTACATGGGCTACATCCGAGCAGGGGTTCTAGGTTATATCCATGCAGGGAATCATATTAAAGAAGGGAAAGTTAGTATGACCAGGAGAGGACAGGAGCTCCACAAGGACCAAATATATCTGGGCACAGTTTCTGAGACTGATTTTCCAACCAAGGACCATGCATGGATATAACCTAGAAAATAAAGTTTTAATAAAATAAAGTTAGAAGGAGTTGAGATTTTTAAAAAGAAGACAATAAAGGATAGAATTCAACAAACAAAAGGATATAGTGTTTGTTATAATGGTAAGGATAAATTTAGGTTGAGATGTCCAAAATAGGTTCGGCAATGAATGAATGCTGGCCATCATCATACTTTCACAATCACAACACAAGGCTTTCTGTTTTGGCATTTCAAAAAATAAAGAAACTGTGCAGGAATTTTAAAACCTCCTACGTAGAAGCACTTCATTCATTCACCATCTAAAGCAAGTCCCTTTGCCACACTAGTATAATAAATGCCTGTGGGAGGAAAGAGTAGGAAAACTGGGAGGTCTGAAAAGTGGTGATAAATTAATAGTTATTAACACATGCAAAGCCAGAAGGAGCAAAGTGAAAGAATATGAAAGAGAAAAATTTATATATATATATATATGTGTGTGTGTGTGTGTGTGTGTGTGTGTATGTATGTATACATGTATTTATGCACATATACATACTTAACCTATAAATATGTGTATAAATTTGGTGGTTATTGTTAATTGCCAACTTGAAAGACTCTGCATCCCCTGAGATGTGACATGACTATGGAGGATAATATTGATTGCATTAACAGAGGAGGAGAGATCCCGCCACTGTGGGTGGTACCATTCTTTACCAAGGTTCCAGGACTGTATAGATGAGAGATTCTCAACCTGTGGGTCTTAACTCCTTTGGTGGTCACATTTCAGAGATCCTGCATATCAGATATTTACATTATGAATCATAACAGTAGCAAAATTACAGTTATAAAGTAATAACAAAAATAATTTTATGGTTGGGAGTCACCACCACATGAGGAACTGTGTTAAGGGTTGCAGCATTTGGAAGGCTGAGAACCACTATAGGTGGAGAAAGTGAACTGAGGAAGAGCAAGAATTCGTTGCCATCTGCTTCATGGTTGTGGATGTTACGTGACCAGCTGCTTCGAGGCTCTGCCCCATTGACTCTCCTGCCATAAAGTGCTGTAATTTTGCACTATGTTCACAAATCTACAGGGTGTAGCCTATTGCTACCAGGCTACGAGCCTGTACAGCACGGTACAGTACTTAGTGCCCGGGGTAACGGTGACACAGCACCAAACGTTTGTGTGCCTTCACCCATCTAGACATGGCAAAGCTAAGATCAAAATGTTGGGACGTAAGAATTTTTCTGTCTCAGTGTAATCTTATAGCACTGATGTAACTACTGCTCCATCACTCACTAAAATACCCCGTTATGTGACAACGTGTCACACATGTCAACTCTCCATTATGGCAGTATATACCTAAATGTGCATACAAAGGTTACTATGATAAATGGTTCAACCTCATCTCCAGTCAGCAGAATAATAGAATCACATGATTCTTCACATGGGGGGGCTATCCCATATTAGATGACCACATATGGATGGATTTACTCATAGTTAGTGAGTTGGCACTTGTGATATAAGAGGGATCTGCAATTAGTTATCAAATTCTCCATAGAACAAAGAGCGCAGGAATGTTTATTCCAAGATAACACAGCCCAGTCACACATTCATAGCCTATGTAAACTCTCCTCATAGGACCTTACATCTTTGAAAGGATGCAATCATTCCCCTCTACTTCTTGTGGCTGTTCTGGGAGGTATTCACCAGCATTATTTGCTTGGGGAGCCAGGAAGATCAGTCAGAATAAGACACACTTGACTCTGGAGAAAAGAGCCTGGCAAGCGTCTTTCAGGACCAGGACAGAGTGAGCAGAAAAGCAGCATACAAGCGGAAGCTGAAATGTTTGCAATAAACAGGACGGTAAAAGAGTACCTCTCCTCAGGGGAGAGATAGAGAGAAGGGAGAGATAACTCTGATGTGTAACTAAAAGGAGTCTCTTGGGAGGCACCAGAGAAAGATGGAAAATAAGAAATGAGGAAACTGGGGTGAAAGGAAGGGTCCTGATTTTTAATATGATGACTCCTCCAACAGGAAAAATATCATTAGTAATGTCAACACACTTGGCTTATGTTTTGTGTGATAATATAAATCTGACTGCTCAAGAAAAGAATTTAGTACTTTACTGTAAGGATAGCAGATGGTGCCTATTGTTTGACTTTCTTGCATGCTGTTCTGATTTCATTTCTATTGCTGTGATCAGCTACCCTAATACAAACCAAGGGTGTGCATGGGGGAGAAGAGCTATTTTTGCTAGCAAGTTCCAGGTTGTGGTCCATCATTGTAAGGTCATCAAGGAAACAGGAACTTGAAACAGCTGGTTATACACACCTCACTTTTTTTTTTTTTTTTTTTTTTTGCATTCTAACGCCATGTGAGCCTATCCCATGAAATGATGCAAATACAGAGTGGGTCCACCCACCCTAATTAACCAACTGACAATAAAAGCTAACTCTTGCATGTTTCCAAGTAAGACAAAACTAAGACACCTCAAAACCCTTCAATCCTACCTCTGATGATAAGAAAATGTAGTTGCTGACTAGCAAGTGCAGAAACAACAGCAGACCTACAGGGACTCCTGGAGTGAGGACAGCCTTAGAAGAAATCTCCTGTGCGTAAGCCTTCCGTCCTATATGTGTGCGTGCACGCACGCGCACGCGCGCGCGCACACACACACACACACACACACACACACTTTGGGGGGGTGTACACTGTGTATTCAGAATCTGATTTCTATGCCCCAAGATCTTGTTGCAGTCCAGACACGAGTGTCTCATGTCTCAGTGCTGTTTAAAAAATGTTCTCCATCGTCTATGATTGATTAATAAGGAAGCTGATGAGCCTATAGCTAGGCAAGAGAGGACAGGAGGCAGGCCTTTCAATGCCAGTCAAGAGGTCTCAGGCAAGGACCAGGAGAAGAGAAGAAAAGGAGAGAGGAAAGGCCACCATGAGGTGTTTGCCTTGAGGACAGACAGAGCAGAATCAGTCAATGTGAGACTAAGATGGCAAGTAACACAGGGCACATGGCTGGGAAGTGGGCAGGCTAGTATAGATAGGTTAGAAGAGATCAATATGTGCTCAGCTGCTGGGCTTTAAAGCTTATAGAGAAATGTAATAGGCCTCTGTACCATTATTTGGGAGCTATAATGGAAATAAAAACATTATTTTTACACACACACACACACACACACACACACACACTAAGAGCCAGTGCTTACACCAGAAAGTTTGGGAAGAGTGTAGAAGTTAATCTGTCTTGTAGATCCTTTAAGGATGTTAATTACTTCTCTCAGAAATTTTCTCCATGTTTGAAATCTAGTTCTCTCACTTTTGAGTGTGTACGTAGAAATAGCCTCTGAAATGGTAAGGCGCTAGCTTTGTCATTAATAATCGACTTGTGCTGAATATTTAAATAAGATAATCTTACCTTACATGTACACTGTTCTTTTTGTTAAATAGGCTATTTTAGAAGCAATGATATTTTCTCTGATATCTGGATTATGTACTTGATCCTTAAAGTAAATGCATCTCGAATAAGTATCCTTCTTTTCAGTCTCCCTCTATAGCAGGCAATTCTACCCCTAGATCTGAAGGGTGAAATTTTAAATTTTAAAAATTAAATCCTCCTATGGGGAAATACCGTCCTAACATTTTAGTTACCAGAGCATCAGTTGTTAAACACAATCTGGGGTCGGGTGATGGATGTAGTAGGTAAGAGCTCTTGCTGTGCAGTCATGAGAACCTCAAGTCAAATACCCAGCACCAACTGAAGAGGCCAGGGGTGTGGCTACAGAGGAGGCTTGGTGGTTAAGAGCACGCACAGCTCTCAGAGGACTGAGGGTGATGCCCAGTACCCACATCACGTGCTGTGCTTCACACCTGCCTATAACTTCACCTACTACATTTTTATACTGAAGTTCTTTGATTATCTGCTTAAAAGTGAAACATTAATGTGTTTCAAATTGGCGTGTATTTATTGTGTCCACCAGGAGACTTGAGTAATACACATTGTGGAACATAATTCTAGCTCGTTAAAATATACATTGCTACTAGTGCTCCTCAGTCATCCTAATGCTACAACCCCTTAACACAGTTCCTCATGTTGTGGTGACCCCCAGTGATACAATTATTTCACTGGTACTTTATAATTGTAATTGTGTTATTGTTATGGATGTAAATACCTGATATCCAGGATATCTGATATGTGACCCCCAAAGAGGTCACTGCCCAGAGGTTGAAGACCACTTCCACACAGTTATCATCTGTGTGGTGACAACATTTGAGCACATTCTGTCAGGATTTGTTTCCTGCCTGTGTCTCTGTTCAGTACTTTTGATAGAAAGTAACTTTTTTCTTCTTTTTGAAAGTAGCCATCATTAATCTGCCATACTATGTTGTTAGAGGAAAAACAATCTATAGACATGTGACTCAGGGACAGACTGGTTAAACAGCATCCTCAAGACCATAGGCTGAACTCCCAGAGGCACAAAAGCAAACAAGCATAAAAGAAACAGACTCGATGGCGGCGCCCAGAGGACTCTCATTCTGAGGAGCAGCACAGCACGATTGGCACAGTGACCAGCAATCAGAACTCACGGCCATAAAACACAAGTGATTGTGTTTCACAGGTGAGAGGATACCATACGAAGGGGGATTCAATCAGCTTTAACTCACCTGGCTAAACCGTGGAAGAGATCCCGGTTCCGCCAAGCGCTTTGTCGCCAGCCCAGAGCTACACGCCAGCGCAATCTGGTCACGGTCCCAGACAGAACTGTGAACCCACAACACCATAGACTGGATGTCCCAGTCGAGAGATAACCCCACGGAGCGGGAAACAATTGGGACCAACCTCAGGTTACCCAGACATCCCCTGGAAAAGACTCGGGTTCCGGGGGGGGCCCCAAGAGCCGGTCTGGACCCAGAGCAGGGACACAGGCGCCTGCCTGTGCGCCTGATTCGCTGCCTCAGATAGAACTGTGGGCACCAGGGCACCAGGTGTCTCCGGCAGGAGGAAACCCCCAGCGGAGGGGGTCAGCAGCTCTAACGCTTAGGACACCCAGCACCAAAACACTTCCTGGACTCACGCAGACTCTAGTGCACGCAGGAGCGCTGTGCTCTGCTGCCATTATTGAGTTCCCCTAAGGCACTGGGACACACAGCTGCAACCTCAGACCTACAAAAGCCAGAGAGCCATTACAGCAGCCCTCAGATACTGTGCCAAGGATCAACCAGTTATTCCTAGCTAGACTGTCAAAACTGTGGGAATCCCTGGTCCTTCAAGAGGGCTGCACCCACAGCCTCTGGACCAGAGTGGTGCCTGCAGCCTCCATCCCAGACAGAGACACACAGCTTCTGGTCCAGAGTGAGGCACCCAGCCTCCAGACCAGAACAGTGCCCCCAGGCGACAACTCAACCTAGGTGCACATTCTCCAGATCCAGAGCAGAGCAATCAGCCTCTGGCCCAGAGACTTGCTGAGTGCACCTCCCACTTTCCCGGACAGAACTGTGCACCCCAGGATAACAGACTGAGGTTCCCTGTTGGGAGAAAACCCCACAGCTAGGGAATCAGGAGTTTCTTCAAGAGGACTGTACATGTAAATTTAGTGAGCAGCAGCACACTAAATTTATAACAAGAAACCGAGCAGTGGGGCAGCTGTCTTGAGAAATTCTATGGGTAAGAGGAGATCCCCCCTGCCTAACATAGACCACAGCTACTACTCAGGGCTATAAACCTGAGGTGAGCAGTGGCAACTCCTGAGAAACACTAACCATACAGTGACCATAACCAAAAAGCAGAGAAGGATTCCTTCAGGAAAAATTATCTTCCGGCCAAGGGAATACTCCCTACCTCAGGCCTCCAGGAAGCACAGAAACTAACAGCCAACACCTAAATCAGCCCAATGGGTAGAGGTCAGCGTAAAGGCTCAACCAACAAAAGACAGAGCAATATGGCATCTCCAGAACCCAGCCATCCAGAGGTGAACAGCCCTGAACAATGCAGCATAATAGAAAATCAAGAAGATGACCTTACATCTATGTTGATGAAGAGGATAATAGAGGAAACAGATAAAATCCGTAAAGAATTAGAGGAAGATAAAACCAAACAGATCATGGCTATCCATAAAGAAATGGAAGAAGATAAAGACAAGCAGATTAGGGCCATCCATGAAGAAATACGGGAAGATGCAGCCAAACAGCTTGTGGTCTTCAGAGAAGAAATAATTAAATCACTGAAAGAAATAAAAGAGACAGAGTTGAAGGAGCTAAAAGAAAAAGAGGAAAATACAAGCAGACAGGTGAAGGAAGTAAACAAAACAACTCAAGACCTGAAGATAGAACTAGAAAAATTAAAGAAAACACAAATGGAGGAAATAATGGAGAGGAAGAATTTAGGGAAGAAAACAGGAACTACAGAGGTAAGCATAACCAACAGAATACAAGAAATGGTAGAAAGAATCTCAGGTGTAGAAGATACAATGGAAGAAATCGACATATCTGTCAAAGAAAATGTTAAATCCAAAAAATTCCTGACACAGACCGTCCAAGAAATCCAAGACAATATGAAAAGACAAAATCTAAGAATAATAGGAATAGAGGAAAAAGAAGATTCCCTTCTACAAGGCCCAGAAAATATTTTCAACAAAATCATTGAAGAAAATTTCCCCAAGTTGAAGGAGAAGCCAATAAGGATACATGAGGCCTACAGAACACCCAACAAATTTGACCAGAAAAGAAAATCCTCCCACCACATAATAATCAAAACAATAAGTATACAGAACAAAGAAAAAATACTGAAAGCTGCAAGGGAAAAAGGCCATGTAACATATAACGGCAAACCCATTAGAATCACACCTGACTTTTCAACAGAAACTATGAAAGCCAGAAGGCCTGGACAGATATCATGCAGACCCTAAGAGAACACAGATGTCAACCCAGGCTACTATACCCTGCAAAACTCTCAGTCCTCATAGACTGAGAAAACAAGATATTCAATGACAAAAACAAATTTCAACAATACCTACACACAAATCCAGCATTACAGAAGACACTGGAAGGGAAAATACAACCCAAGAAAATTAGCTTCTGTCAAGAAAACACAAGAAATAATTAACCTTACTACAGCAAAACAAAAAGCAACCAAGCACACAACCTTATGAACACAGCCAACATCAATATCAAAGGATCTAACAGCCACTGGTCATTAATCTCTCTCAACATCAATGAACTCAACTCTCCAGTAAAAAGACACAGATTAACAGAATGGATACGTAAACAAAACCCAGCAATCTGTTGCATACAAGAAACACACCTAAGACACAAAGATAGACACTACCTGAGGGTAAAAGGTTGGAAGACAACCTTCCAAGCAAATGGACCCAAGAAACAAGCAGGAGTAGCCATTCTAATATCTGATAAAATAGACTTTCAACCAAAATTAATAAAAAGAGATGAGGAAGGACACTTCATACTCATCAAGGGAAAATTCCACCAGGAAGACATCACAATCCTGAACATCTATGCCCCGAATACAAGAGCACCCACATTTGTAAAAGAAACATTGATAAAATTTAAACCACATATAGATCCCCACACATTAATAGTGGGAGACTTCAACACCCCACTCTCAACAAAGGACAGGTCAACAAAACAGAAATTAAACAAAGAAACAATATCTCTGACAGAGGTCATGAATCAAATGGACCTCACAGACATTTACAGAACTTTACACCCAAACACAAAAGAATTTACCTTCTTCTCAGCACCTCATGGAACCTTCTCCAAAATAGACCATATACTTGGTCACAAAGCAAGCCTCAACAGCTACAAGAAGACTGAAATAATCCCTTGTATCCTGTCTGATCACCATGGAATAAAGCTGGACTTCAACAACAACAGAAATAGCAAAAGCCTACACACACATGGAAACTGAACAACTTGTAACTAAATGACAGCTGGGTCAGGGAAGAAATAAAGAAAGAAATTAAAGCCTTTCTAGAACTCAATGAAAATGAAGACACAACATACCCAAACTTGTGGGACACAATGAAAGCAGTGCTAAGAGGAAAGTTCATAGCATTAAGTGCCTTCAAGAAGAAATTCGAGACAGCTCATTCAAGCAACTTAATGGCCCACTTAAAAACCCTAGAAAAAGAAGAAGCACACACACCAAAAAGGACTAGATGGCTGGAAATAATCAAACTCAGGGCTGAAATCAATCAATTAGAAACAAATAAAACAATTCAAAGAATCAATGAAACCAAGAGCTGGTTCTTTGAGAAAATCAACAAGATCGACAAACCTTTAGCCAAGCTAACTAAAAGGCAGAGAGACACCAAATCAACAAAATCAGAAATGAAAAGGGGGCCATAACTACAGACACTGAGGAAATCCAAACAATCATTAGGACTTACTTCAAAAGTCTATACTCAACAAAATTTGAAAACCTAAATGAAATGGACAATTTTCTTGATCAATTTGACTTACCAAAGATGATCAGGACCAGGTAAATCAATTAAATAGTCCTATATCCCCCAAAGAAATAGAAGCAGTCATCAAAAGTCTCCCATCCAAAAAAAGCCCAGGACCAGATGGCTTCAGCGCAGAATTCTACCAGACCTTCAAAGAAGAGCTAACTGCAATTCTTTTCAAACTATTCCACAAAATAGAAACAGAAGGAACATTACCAAACTGATTCTATGAAGCCACAATCACCTTGGTTCCTAAACCTCACAAAGACTCAACAAAGAAAGAGAATTTCAGGCCAATCTCCCTTATGAACATTGATGCAAAAATACTTAACAAAATACTTGCAAACCGAATCCAAGAACACATCAAAGATATTATCCACTATGACCAAGTAGGCTTCATCCCAGGTATGCAGGGGTGGTTCAATATACGGAAATCCATCAATGTGATCCACCATATTAACAAACTGAAAGAAAAAAAAAACCACATGATAATCTCCCTAGATGCTGAAAAAGCATTTGACAAAATCCAACATCCATTCATGTTTAAAGTACTGGAGAGATCAGGGATACAAGGCACATATTTAAACATAGTAAAGGTGATTTACAGCAAGCCTATAGCCAACATCAAACTGAACGGAGAGAAACTTAAAGCAATCCCACTGAAATCAGGGACAAGACAAGGCTGCCCACTCTCTCCATATCTCTTCAACATAGTGCTGGAAGTCCTTGCCAGAGCAATAAGACAGTTGAAGGAGATCAAGGGGATACAGATGGGAAAGGAAGAAGTCAAATTATCACTATTTGCAGATGGTATGAGAGTATATATGAGTGACCCCAAAAACTCTACTAGGGAACTCCTACAGCTGATAAACACCTTCAGCAAAATGGCCGGATACAAAATTAACTCAAAAAAATCAGAAGCACTCCTGTATACAAAAGACAAAAGGGCTGAGAAAGAAATTAGAGAAACAACACCATTCACAATAGCCACAAATGACATAAAGTACCTTGGTGTAACCCTAACCAAGGAAGTTAAAGACTTGTATGAAAAAAATTTCAAGTCTCTGAAGAAAGAATAAGAGGAAGATATGAGAAGATGGAAAAATCTCCCATGCTCATGGCTTGGCAGGATTAACATAGTAAAAATGGCCATCTTACCAAAAGCAATCTACAAATTTAATGCAATTCCCATCAAATTGCCAACACAATTCTTTACAGACCTGGAAAGAAAAATTCTCAACTTCGTATGGAATAACAAGAAACCGAGAATTGCTAAAACAATCCTCTACACTAAAAGATCTTCTGGAGGTATCTCCATCCCTGATCTCAAGCTGTACTATAGAGCAACAGTTATAAAAACTGCATGGTACTGGCATAGAAACAGAATGGTGGATCAATGGAATCAAACAGAAGACCCAGAAATAAACCCACACACTTACAGACATCTGATTTTTGACAAAGATGGCAAAATCATACAATGGAAAAAAGATAGCATCTTCAACAAATGGTGCTGGTCCAACTGGATGTCTACATGAAGGAAAATGAAAATAGATCCATACTTATCACCCTGCACAAAACTGAATCCAAGTGGATCAAAGACCTCAACATAAAACCAGACACATTAAATCGGCTAGAAAAAAAAAAGTGGGGAATACCCTAGAACTCATTGGTACAGGAGAAAACTTCCTGAACAGAACACCAACAGCACAGGCTCTAAGAGCAACAATCAATAAATGGGACCTCATGAAACTGAAAAGCTTCTGTAAAGCAAAGGACACCGTCATCAAAACAAAGCGACTGCCTACAGATTGGGAAAGAATCATCACCAACCCTTTATCTGACAGAGGACTCATATCCAATATATATAAAGAACTAAACAAGCTGAAAAGCAGCAAACCAAGTAATCCACTTAAAAAATGGGGAACAGAGTTAAAGAGAGAATTCTCTGTAGAGGAATATCGAATGGCAGAGAAGCACTTAAAGAAATGCTCAACCTCATTAGCCATTAGGGAAATGCAAATCAAAACAACCCTGTGATTTCACCTTACACCCATCAGAATGGCCAAGATCAAAAACTCAAGGGACAACACATGCTGGAGAGGTTGTGGAGAAAGGGGAACCCTTCTCCACTGCTGGTGGGAATGTAAACTGGTACAACCACTTTGGAAATCAATCTGGTGTTTTCTCAGACAACTAGGAATAGCGCTTCCTCAAGATCCAGCCATACCACTCCTAGGCATATACCCAAAAGAGGCACAAATACACAAAAAGGACATTTGCTCAACCATGTTTGTAGCAGCTTTATTTGTAATAGCCAGAAGCTGGAAACAACCCAGATGCCCCTCAACTGAAGAATGGATGCAGAAACTGTGGTACATCTATACAATGGAGTATTACTCAGCAATGAAAAATAAGGAAATCATGAAATTTGCAGGTAAATGGTGGGACCTGGAAAGGATCATCCTGAGTGAGTTGTCCCAGAAGCAAAAAGACACGCATGGTATATACTCACTCATATAAACATACAATATAGAATAAACCCACTAAAATCTGTACATCTAAACAAACTAAGCAAAAGAGAGGACCCTAAGTAAAATGTTCAATCCCCATCCTGAAAGGCAAAAAGGATGGACATCAGAAGAAAAAGAAAATAGGAAACAACCTCGGGACCTGCTACAGAGGGCCTCTGAAAGCCAGAAGAAAACAGGAAACAACCTTGAAACCTGCCACAGAGGGCCTCTGAAAGCTTCTGCAGTATAGACTGTCAAAGCAGATGCTAAGCCTGATGGCCAACTGATGGGCAGAGTGAATGGAATTCTATGTAAGAAGTGGGAAATAGTAAGAGCTGGAGGGGACGGGAACTCCACAAGGAGAGCAACAGAACAAGATAATTTGAACACAGGGAACTTCCCAGAGACTCATACTCCAACCAAGGACTATTCGTGGAGATGACCTGGAACCCCTGCACAGGTGTAGCCCATGGCAGTTCAGTGTCCAAGTGGGTTACATAGTAATGGGAAGAGGGACTGCCTCTGACATAATCTGATTGGCCTGCTCGTTGATCACTTCCCCCTGAGGGGGGAGCAGCCTTATCAGGCCACAGTAGAGGACAATGCAGCCACTTTTGATGAGAACTGATAGACTAAGATCAGAAAGAAGAGGAGAACCTCCCCTATCAGTGGACTTGGGGAGTGGCATGCATGCAGAAAGGGGAGGAAGGGTGGGATTGGGAGGGGAGGAGGAAGCGGCTTATGGGGGGATACAAAATGAATAAAGTGTAATTAATAAAAAATTAAAAAAAAGAAACAGACTCACAGTAGAGCATTTAATAGAAGCAGTCTAAATGGCAGTAATATTTAAATGTAAAGGTACTAAATTACAAAGTAGATAGTCCACATAGTAATTTATAAAGTAGAAAACTTATAGAAGATATTTGGGGGTATTTAATTTAGTTTTTATTACTTGGCATTCCTTAAAATAGGAAGAAAATCAAGAAAAGGGTAATATTAGGTCATGAGCTTTGAAAGAACAATTCTCAACTTGATATGGAAAAACAAACAAACAAAAAAACCCAGAATGGCCAAAATGATCCTGTACAACAACAGATCATGGACATTTGCTCGACCATGTTCATAACAGCTTTATTCATAATAGCCAGAACCTGGAAACAATCCAGATGTCCCTCAATGGAGGAATGGATATAGAAATTGTGGTACATTTACATAATGGAATACTACTCAGCAATTAAAAACAAGGAAATCATGAAATTTGCAATCAAATGGAGGGATCTAGAAAAGATCATTCTGAATGAAGTATCCCAGAAGCAGAAAGACACATGGTATATACTCACTTATAAGTGGATACTAGACCTATAATATAGGATAAACATACTAAAATCTGTACACCTAAGGAAGCTAAGTACGAAGGAGGACCCTAGATAAGATTATCAATCCTCACTCAGAAAAACAAATGGGATGGACATTGGAAGGAGAAAACAGGAAACAGGACAGGAGCCTACCATAGAGGGCCTCTGAAAGACCCTACCCAGCAGTGTATCAAAGCAGATGCTGAGACTCACTGCCAAACTTTGGGTAGAATGCAGGGAATCCTATGAAAGAAGGGGGAGATATTGGGACCTGGAGAGGACAGGAGCTCCACAAAGAGAACAACAGAAATAAAATATCTGTGCACAGGGGTCTTTTCTGAGACTGATATTTCAACCAAGGACCATTCATGGATACAACCTAGAATCCCTGCCCATATGTAGTCCATGGCAGCTCAGTGTCCAAGTGGGTTTCCTAGTAATGGGAACAGGGACTATCTCTGACATGAACTCAGTGTTGGGCTCTTTAATCACCTCCCCCTGGGGGAGGAGCAGCCTTGCCAGGCCACATAGGAGGACATTGTAGCCAGTCCTGATGAGACCTGGTAAGCCATGGTCAGATGGAAGGGGAGGAGGACCTCCCCCATCAGTGGACTTAGAGTGGGGAATGGGAAGAGATGAGGGAAGGAGGGTGTGATTGGAAGGGAATAAAGGAGGGTGCTACAGCTAGGATAAAAGTGAATAAACTGTAATTAATATAAAAAATGTAATTAAAAATATATTAGGTCATGAGGAGTGAAATGCAGGCAGTAAAAATCAGACATGTGGGAGAACATGAAGCTAATTGTTTCTCTAGTTTCAACTGTGTCAGAGTTTCTTTTTTTTTTTTTTCTTTTTTGTGATGCCTAAGTGAGTAAAAATGTAATTGACAGTGAAAATATAAATTAAATTTGTGGGTAAAGCTCCGTGCTTCATATTGGTCATTGTGGTAATACAGAAGTTCAGTCAGATGCATAGAGTTTGGGACTAGGCAAACATTTGTTAAAGTGGCTTCCTTTATCTAGCTGTGTGATGTTTTTTTTCATTTGTAAGTTTATCACAATGCAATGATTTTTTTTCCAAAAGAAAGAAACTCTTCAACAAAACCCACCATGTTAACATGTCCCTGATGTTAATCTGAGAGATTACAAAATGCTGAATGGAATTCATCATCATTTCTTAAGAAGCTCTTACCCACACCTGGCAGTGTGGGAATCACATGAGCACAACCATCTCAAGAAAGACTGGGGTGTGTGGCGACCCTGTGATTTTCAGCCAGAGAGTCAGTGGAGACAGACTCTGAAGTTCTGGCACAGCCCAACCCTTCCATCCCTGGGCATCCAGGCACTCTGTCTGGTATCACACTAGTTTTCCCTTCTGTTAGCAACATATGGACCCAGCTTTGCTAAAATTAGGATTGTAAAATACCTGCATAAAATACCTGTCCGTTCCCACAGGATTTGAACTCAAATTGAATAAGCTCCAACATCTGGACAGAACTCATTTAAGGTACTTGATATCTGGGAGCTGCTTCATAATGAGTGTGTTAATTGCCCAGTTAATAAATAATGCCTTGTTCTGACATTGCTTGACCACCAGGAACAGAGTTTATTAACAACTTTATCTCCACTCCTCATGGAATTTCCTTTGCTGGTACATTTACACAATGGAACACTACTCAGCAATTAAAAGCAAGGAAATCATAAAATGTGCACACAAATGGTGGGAACTAGAAAAAATCATCCTGAGTGAGGTATCCCAGAAGTAGAAAGACACATACAGTATATATTCATTTATAAGTGGATATTAGCCATATAATATAGAATAAACATAATAAAATCTGTACACCTAGAGAAGCTAAGCAAGAAGAAGGACCCTGGATAAGATGTGCAATCCTCATTCAGAAAGGCAAATAGGACCAACAGTGGAAGAGGGACAAAACAGGTAACAGGACAAGAGCCTATCACAGAGGGCCTTTGAAAGAGCCAGAAAGGAATCAAAGCAGATGCTGAGACTCATAGCCAAACTTTAGTCAGAGTGCATGAAAGAAGTGGGAGAAAAGAAGACCTGGAGGGGACAGGAGCTCCACAAGGAGAGCAACAGATCCAAAAAATCTGGGTACAGGAGTCTCTTCTGAGACTGATACTCCAACCAAGGACCATGCATGGAGATAACCTAGAACCCTTGCACAGAAGTAGCCCATGGCAGCTCAGTGTCCAAGTGGGTTTCCTAGTAATGGGAACAGGGACTGTCTCTGACATGAACTCAGTGGCTGGCTCTTTGATCACCTCCCCCTGATGAGGGAACAGCCTTACCAGGCTACAGAAAAAAGCAATGTAGCCATTGCTCCTGATAAGACCTGATAGGCTAGGGTCAGAGAAAAGGAGAGGAGGACCTCCCCTATCAGTGGACTTGGGGAGGGACATGGGAGGAGAAGATGAAGGAAGGGGGGATTGGGATGGGATGAGGGTGGAGGCTACAGCTGGGATACAAAGTGAATAAAGTGTAATTTATTAAAAAAATAAAATAAATTTTAAAAAGTAAGCTACACTTTCAGTGGACTAGGAGAAGGAGATGGAGGGAAGAGGGAGGGAAGTGGGACTGGGGGGGAGTTGAGGGAGGGGAGTCTCAGCCTGGATATATAATAAATAAATTGTAAAGGAAAAAATTAAATTAAAATTTTAAAAAATTTAGCTACAGTAAGTGAAAAATCCAACCAACCTTCTCTTTTTAGCCTCTTATAAATCCACTCAATAGTTTTAACTATTTCTTTTTTATGTGTCTGAGTGTCTTACCTGAATATTTGTATGTATACTACATATACGCTGTGCTCATACAGGTGAGCATGGGGCCTTGGATCCCCTGAAATTGGTGTTATGGGTGGTTGTGAACCATCCATGTGGGTGCTAGGATCAAAGTTGGATCCTCTGCAAAAGCAGCAAGTACTCTTAACCACTGAGCCATATCTCCAGCCCCTGGACTAATTATAATAGTTGATGTTGGCATTTAGAAGACACAGACTATGTTAACTCAAAACTCTCCTTTTTAAAAGACAATATTTGAAAATGTTTTAAAGAATGTCACAAGATTGAATAGTGTTATCCATGAACCTCTGAGAGGTAATTGGAAAGGAAAAGCTTGTCATGAACTTTACTACACAACTGACTATCTTCAGACACTTCGTATGCTCACAGAAATGTTGGAAATCTTATTTTCTACATGTTCATCTTACTGAAGTTATCCGGAGACAAATTGTTGAAATCCTTGCATTTTTTTTTGGAGACCATAAAGAACTTAGACAGATATTTTAATGTTTGGGTCCTTTTATTCTTGAGATAAGGGTTAAAAGAAATATGTGCGGTTTAAATGACAGGCTTGTGTCCTAGTTTTATTTACTATGTCTCTGATCTTGAGCAAGTTAATTGGTTTTGTGTCCTCATATACTTCATGGTTTTAAAGAGGAGAAGAAATACCATTGTCTGAAAACAAGAAATTTATTAGTAATCTCAAATGAACTCTGAATTTTTTCTATTAATTTTTGTTTGTTGGTGCAAATAACAGAATACACCTTAGAAACAGCTATTTGGCCAAATAGTCACCATTTAATAATAAAATGTAGAATCCTGGAAGTTTTAAGATAGTGCAGCTTTTTAATGTATTCAAGTAAAAGATGCTTTAAAAATAAAGAATTTGTTTAAGATGCAAAGAACATAATCTTCTACAATAAAAAAAAAAAAAGCTCTGTGGCTTCTTTTTTGCATTAGACTTTCCTTAGCATAGCTCTGAAATCCTGATAGTCATGTAAAGTTGCATTGACAAATTCCAAACTAGCCAGAATTATTATTCTTTTTAAACTTTGCTATCTTTTGTCCAAGTAAATATCTAAATATATTCACTTGTATAATGTATATAATAAAATAAAAGAATATAACAGTAGCTCAATTATATTTTAAGACAGAAATTTAATTTCTTAATCACTATCAACATTATGATTTCCACACTATTTCTTTCAATAAAAGATAAGTAAGCCCTGGATAAGTACATAGATGCAAATTGGTATGATGGTGTAACCCTAACACTTGGGAGTTGGGGGAGAGGATTCAATGTTTAAGGCCATTTCTCAGCTATACAGTGAGTTTTAGGGCAGTCTGGGACACATGGGACAATACGTCAGAAAAAGGAAAAGAGAATCTGAGTAAAAAGAGGAGGTACAAAGAATTGAAGGAACAGAGAAAGAGGGTGTGTTGTGGAAAGCTATTGTCTGGACAGGACAGGGTCATTGCACTCTTGAACTCTAGACAGCTATGGTTATCTGCAAAGGACTTGCACAAGATTAGGCACTTCAGCATTGCACTGTGGAAGTAGAACAGGCTCAAAAGCCCCTGCTCCTCCTTGAGTACGATAGCCATGGAATGGTTACTGAGGGAAGAAGAGGCAACATTCCTCAATGGAGTGTCCACTGGTGCCCATGAATTCTATAAGTTAATCTAACTAATTCATTGTTTCCACCAGCTAAATCCAGAGTTAAGAGAAACAGTGACAAAAGTACACTTCTGACTTTAAGGATTTTTTTGTTTTTGTTTTGTTTTTTTTTTTTTTGCACTTTTTTAACTTTTATTAAAATTACACTTTATTCACTTTTTATCCCCCCCTGTGGCTCCCACCCTCCTCCCGTCTCAATCCCTCCATTCCTACCCCTTCTTCACACATGCCCCTCCCCAAGTCCACTGATAGGGGAGGTCCTCCTCTCCTTCCTTCTGATCCTAGTCTATCATGTCTCATCAGGAGTGGTTGCATTGTCATCTTCTGTGGCCTGGTAAGGCTGCTCCCTCCTCAGGGGGAGGTGATCAAAGAGCAGGCCAATCAGATTACTGACTTTAAGTTTTAAAGATTTACCTGAGAACTAACAAAATAATTTCATCACTGAGAATCAAGGTTACTAAACATGATAATGACTCTTGGTGGACATCACCAAGCCAGCATTGACAGGGTACAAAAAAGAAATTACAGCCTTGTGCAACTCCCCTTTCTTCTATCAGTGGTGTAAATGTTACATCACATCATCTTTGACTTGGTTCTTATCTGAACCCTCCAACTTTTGGTGGGATAGGGACAGGGGGTGGGAGGGAGGGATGATAAGAAGAGAAAGAAGGAAGCTACAATCAGGATGTAAAGTAAATATATAAATCAAAAATAAATTTAAAAATACAGACCATGGTAAAACCACCCTTGTTCCCTAACAATTTTGGGATAATGTACTTTTTATTTGAGTGTGTAAAATATTTCTCATGTGCTTACATACTATGCTGTGGCTTTAGTGTGTGAAAACTAACAGCAGCTATCATTGGTCTGTGCTGTCAACTTTATGGAAATGCATCTATTTAAGAGGCTTGTGAAATAGTCTGGCTCAAAAAACTGGCATGGTGCAACTTACTAGCCTCTTTGCCTTTTACCTACGTCCTTGCTGGAAGAGTGAGAACATTAACATTTACCTAGGGGAAGTAGGTTTTTTATTTTTTCTGTTTAGCTCAACAATTCTAGCATGAATGACATTAAAATTAAAGTAATTGAAATTCAGCTTGTCATTTACCTGATATATTGGTATTTTCCCCTGGTACTTAATATTCTGATTTTTTTAATTTTCATTTCTTATGCTGAAAGAAAATGAGCTGACTTTCATTACAATAAGTTAGGTATTTTCTTACATGAAAGCTAGCCACCTCATTCTTTTCTAGATCCTACAGCTTCTTCTAATTCTGTAATTTACAAGAACTAACCCATACTGTATATTACTTGTTGGTGTTTAGACAAACTATGAAAGAGGCAAAGCTAGTGTTATAAATCTGATATTGAATATTGCTTCTTGTGGGAAACCTTTTCTTCCAGAAACCTATAAATGTAGCTTGTTTTCCTAACAACCCTTCCTCCCATCACTAAGAATTATAGAAATTGAGGAAAGCAAGATTTCAAAATCTTTACCTTTTCTTCTTATCATTAGAAAATGTACTGGCTAGATTTATGTCAACTTGACAAACGATAATCAGCTGAGAAGAGAGAACCTCAATTGAGAAAAATGCCTCTATATATCCAGCTGTAAGACATTTTCTTAATTAGTGATTGATTTGGGAAGGTCCAGCCCATTGTGGGTGGTGCCACTCCTTGGAGTTTTATAAGCCCTGGGTTTTATAAGAAAGCAGGCCATGGTGAAGTCCCAGTCCATGCTGCCTCTGAGGATCCATGGCTATGCAGCCTCGGGGGTCAGTGTCCATGTCTGTGGCTCATATTACCAGTAGAAAACACGAGGATGTCCAGGAACAATGCAGAAATGCCCCCCGGTGGTCAATGACAGAAGCTCTTGGCAGAGTAGGCCCTGCACCTTGCCTGGACAACAGAGCTGGCCCTCATGATGGGGTCACAAGTGAGCCAGCTTCGAGGGTGAGAACATGGGAGTGATGTCCCGTGCCATGAGGTGGCATTGGCATGGAGGTGATGCCCTTCCCCCGCCTCATCGCTCACCAGTCAGGAGAACTGGCCAAAGGGTCATGAAAGAGAGAGAGCTGTCCCTGCCCCTCACCAGCTGCATCACAGTAGAGCTGGTCCTAGTGGCCCGGGCATGGGTGATACAGCTCCGCCATGCTGCTATGAAATGGCTTTCCCATGAAGGTGATGCCTTCTGCCCTGTACCTCTCACCACCAGAGGTAGTTGGGTGAACTGTCCCTGGGGTCATGAGTGCTGGTGAGCTGTCCTTGCCCCTTGCTGGCTGCAGCACTCAGGAGAGCGGCCCATGCACCTTGCCTAGGTGACGACGCAGGTAACTTAGCTCCGTGGGTGCGAAGTGGAGAAGCTAATCCCGCCACTCCTCTGCTATGAGGTGAGTGGACATGGAGATAACGCCGTCTCCCACCTTGCCCCTTACCACCTGCAGTAGTCAGGAAAGCTAGCCCTAGGTCATGAGACTGGGAGAGCTAACCCTGCCCTTCACGGGCTGCAGTACTTGGAAGAGTGGGCCCCAGGCCTTGACAGGGCAGCGCGGTGGAGATGGCTCTGGAAGCCTGGAAGTAGGTGAGCCAGACCAGGCACAAGAGCAGGAGAGCAAACCCTGCCTCCTACAGATGGCAGCACTGGGTGACCTAGCCTGAGCAGTGCTGGATTGCTGGTCAGGATTTTAAAAAAGGAGGAGGTCCTCCCCTATCAGTGGACTAGGGAACAGGACATAGGAAGAAATGAGGGACGGTGAGAAGGAATGGAAGAAGACAATGGAGGAGGCCACAGCAGGGATACAAAGTGAATAAACAGTAACTAATTAATTAAGGACACTAACAGGAGTCATATGAAATGATTAGTTAAACTAAATATAATGCATTACATAAACTTATATAAATAAAAACATAATATTTACCAAAAAAAAAAAAAAAAGAGTTGGTGGACTGACCAAATTGGCTGCCACTCAGGCCCAGATCTAGGGATTTCAGTTATCCCACTCCAAAATCTACATAATCCATGAACTGTAAGGGTGCATGGGGTCCTGCTGATCCAAAGCTGTAGTATCTCCATGACTCAGGGCAACAACAGGATGACTGACTGTGAGGAGTCCTGGTGAGGATTCAATGTTGATGGTGCCACAGAAGCCAGAGACCTCGAACCAGAGTAATGACTCATTGCAGTGAACCTTGGCACATGAAGATGTGTGGACAGAGAAGTGCACTGTGGGACACACTGACACAAGATAACTTACAGGGCGAGATGTTTTCTATGCTTTGTTTTGCCTGTTTGTTTGTGTGTATGTCCTTTTATTGGGGGGAGGAGGTTTCAGGGACAGCAGGTGGATGCAATGGACAGGAAGTGGATGAGTGGGACTGGGGCATGTTGTGTGTGAAACTTATCATTCATGTTGAATGTTGAAAAAACTATCTTGTTATCAAGGAGGAAACATCAAAGATGAAAATTTCACCAACTGAAGCAGTTAGTGAACATGTTCAGAAGATATATAAAAGAGTGCCAAACTCTCTTTTCCAAGGATCTCCATATAACACAAGATAAATATGGCTAATTAACCTTCATGTACACAACTAACCTTCTGGGCATGGATCATAATATATGTGATATATTATGAGGTGGAGAAACAAGAGTTTCTAAGTGAAACTTCAAAGATGCTATCTCACCAAGTAAAAAAAAAAAAGATGCAGGAAATCTTATGATTCCCACTTAACAAAAATTTCTGATATGATAAAAATGTAAGAGACCAAAGGATGTAGGGATGAATATGGCACATGTGTTGGCCAAGCTTATTTTTGTTGTTTCCATAGCTGAATCAGAGCAGTTAATAAGACTAAAGGGAGTCATAGTCAGAGAAATAGAGAGATAGATTACAGCATTTGGGACATTGAAAAGTCTTTCATTTTACTGAGAAAGATGGAAAAACAGAATGTTGAATAAAATAACATGATCTGACTTATCTACTAGCAGTATTATGAGACTATGGTGTGAGGCCAGTGTGAACAAAGGGAGAGAAGTAGGATTCTATGCCACTAGTCCAGGAGAGATGAGGTTACTTGTCCTAGTCTGATACCAGTTGGGAATTTAACAATGTCTCCAATAGCTTTTAGGCTTGGGTTCCAGTTTGGAATGTACTCCTTTAGAATGGTGCATCTTCATCTGACTGAAGATGTGGAGTATCAAATACTCAATGGAGATAGTAAGACAAGAAACACCAGAAATTACTGGGGATGGCTGAGCAAGAAAATGAAAATTTAAGACTCTTCATCAGACAAATGCTATGGTTTATCATGATGCCTTGCAAGAGAGCTTAGAAAGAAATGAAATTTCTAAATACTAAACCCTAGTGCCCCAGAGACCTAAGAGATAAAAAAAAAAGAGAGAGAAGATGCTCATTAGAAGAAGAAACCTAGAAAAATGGTGCACCGGAAACAAAGTAAAGAAAATGCTTCCCAGAGGAGAAAAAAGGGAGTATCGAACACTGGGTGAAGGGCAAGTGAAAAGAGATGTGATTGTCAAATATTTCATAAACTTTTTAAAATGTTTCAGTTTGCATTAATCATTAATCATACAATATAATGTTTCATTGTGATGTTTTCACGTTTGAGAAAGATATACTCTGATTTTTTGTTGTTGTTGTTGTTGTTGTTGTTGTTGTTCTGAGGTACCCCTTCCTCGTCTTAGCCATTGGATTTGGATACATGGAAATGACTGACTTTGACAAGAGTAGTGTGGCTGGATTGGGGACTAATGGGCAAAGATGTCTATTAAAAATGCTTCCATCTTCCTTTTAGACCCATTGAGTATAATTTATTCAAAGGACAAATAAAACAAAAAAGAACATCATGGTGGTACACATCTACATTCTTGGCACTTCAGGAGAATCAGGAGAATCAGGTCAATGTCATCCTTACCTATATAGTGATTTCAAAAGCAGTCTGGGCTATATGAGACCCTGTTTCAAAAAAAGAAGCAATCACACAAACACAAAAACTAAAAGCAACTAGAGTTAGAAAATGTTTGACTGTGCCTGATATTAAAACAATGATTTGGATTACATAATTTAAACAACAGAGAACTAGACCATAAATAATCTGGAAGGTGAATGGAACAGAGTTAGAATATACAGAAATAGACTGAAACCCAAATAAAAATTTAATGCTGATGATGGCTACAACCAAAGCCACTGGAAGAAATGTGGACATTTTAGTAAGTGGTACTGAAATAACTGGATAGGAAAAATATAAGACAAAATTGAATGTGTTTTTTTAATTCTGTACTACAATGGATTTTGAAATAAACCAAAATGGAAATGTAAATTGTAAAATCATTCAAGTATTTGAAGAAAACATGGACAACTTATATTACTTCGAGCAGACAAAAAATTCTAGCCACAATAGAAAACCAAATAAAATAAAAGAGCAATTAATAACAGACTAAATAATATTTCAAAACATTTCATTAGAAAACTGTATTGTATTATGGTCAGAGGAAAAATCAGGGAAGTGTGTCCAACTTACACATTTCCATTTAGTCTTAATATTGTTAATATTTAAAAAGAATTTAAACCAGAAAAAGGGAGCAAAAATAGGGAAAAAAATAGACAGCATGTAGAAACTTAGTTGTGCCCTAACAGTTCATAAAAAAGAGAGAATATTGGCACTTGGACATGGAAAATATTCTCAGGTGACCATGAGAATGGAAAAAGAGTAAAATGTTACAAGTTCTCTAAAATACTACTTGTCTTTTACTACTCTGGAAGAAAATCTGAAACATAGACAATATTCTATGGTTAGGTAAACATCCTATTTTAAAGCCAGAAAGGAAGGAAAATCCAAGATGGTAGAAAACATAAGCACACATACACACACAAACTGGAAAGTCTACTCTTACACACCAAAGTACAAAAGAAACAAGCTAATACCAAACTAATTTTTATTTGTTTATCTAAGGAAGGGTCACACTATGTAGCTCAGACATTTCTGGGGCTCACTATATAGATCAGGCTGGCCTTGATGTCACAGAAACCCATCTGCCTCTGCTTTCCAAGTGCCAGGATTAAAAGTATTAGCTACCATGACTATCTACCAAACCAATTTTAAGGGTGAAACAAACCAACAGAATCACAGTTGGAGAGCTTTTTGAAGGCACACACACACACACACACACACACACAGAGAGAGAGAGAGAGAGAGAGAGAGAGAGAGAGAGAGAGCAAGCTAGACAATTTAAAAGAAAAATAATCCATGCTGCAGTTTCCACAAAACCTTGTTAAGAGCCTTGTAAAGAATATATTGAGAATGCTATTTGCTATATTATCTCAATAGTGCAATTTTAAAATCATTTTCTTTCTTTTTTTTTTTCAGTGTCAGTGAACACCTATGGGCCCAGGTTACTTGATTCTGTAGGTTTTCTTGTGGTCTCCTTGATCCCTTTGGCTCCTTCGAGCCTTCCTCACCTTCATCCACAGGACTGAGCTGCACCTAATGTTTGGTTATGGGTACCTGTATGTGTTTCCATCAGCTGCTGCATGAGGCCTCTCAGAAGACAGTTATGCTAGGCTCCTGTCTACAAGTATAAAAGACTATAATTAATAGGAGTGGGCTATCTCTCATGGCATAGGTCTCAAGTTGGGCCAGTCATTGGTTGGCCGTTCCCTCAGTTTCTTCTCCATCTTTATTCCTGCACAATTTGTAAGCAGGAGAAATTGTGGGTCAAAGGTTTTGTGGATGAGTTGGTGTCCCCATCCCTATATTGGAAGTCTTGTGTGATTACAGGAGGTGGCCTTTTCAGGTTCCCTATACCCCATTTTTAGAAGTCTTAGCTGGAGTAACTCATAGATTCCAGGGAGTTTCCCTTGTCCTAGGTTTCTAGCTCATCACAGAGATGCCCCCCCCCCAATAAATCTCAAGTCTCTCTCCCTGTTCTCTCTTCCTCCATTCTCCCACATTGATACCTCCTGTTTCCACCTCCACCCCCATTTCCACCCAACCCTCTCCTTTCATCTGCCCCCAATGGCTATTTTACTTTCCCTTTGAGATTCAAGCATCCACCCTCGGGTCCTCCTTGTTACTTAGATCCTTTGGGTCTGTGGATTGTAGCATGGTTATCCTATAATTTATGGCTAAAATCCACTTATAAATTAATACCATTCGTGCCTTTCTGGGTCTGGGTTCTCTCATTCATGATGATCTTTCCTAGTTCCATTCATGTGCTTGCAAGTTTCAGAATGTCCCTGTTTTAATAACTAAGTAGTATTCCATTGAATAAGTGTACCACACTTTCTCTATCCATAACGTTAATTGAGGGACATCTAGATTGTTTCCAGTTTCTGGCTATTATGATTAAAGCTGCTATCAACAAAGCTGAGCAACTGCCCTTGTGGTTTAGTAGAGCATATATTAGGTACATGCCCAGGAGTGATGTAGCTAGGTCTTGAAGTAGATTTAATCCCGATTTTCTGAGAAAACTCCAGATTAAAGTCCACAGTGGTAGTATAAGTTTGAATTTCCACCAGCAACAAAGGAGTATTTCCCTTGCTCCTCCTCCAACAGTGTGAGCTGTTGCTTTAGTTTTTTTGACCTTAGCCATTCTGATTGGTGTAATATGGAATCTCAGAGTCATCTTGACTTGCATTTCTCTGATGACTAAGGATGTTGAACATTTCTTCAAGTGATTCTCGGCCATCAGAGATTCCTCCATTGAGAATTCTATTTAGCTCTTTACCCCATTCTTTAATTGGGTATTTGGTTTGTTGGGGTCTAATTTCTTGAATTATTTATATATTTTGAAAATCAGCCCTCTGTCAAATGTAGGGTTGGTAAAGATCTTTTTCCATTCTGAATGCTGCTGTTTTGTCATATTGATGTGTCCTCTGCCTTATAGAAGCTTTTCAGGATCATGAGGTCCAATATATTAATTGTTGATCTTAGTGCCTGAGCTATTGGTGTTCTGTTCAAGAAATTTTCTCCTGTGCTTACATGTGTTCAAGGCTATTCCACACTTTCTCTTGTATCAGATTGAGTGTATCAGGTTTTATATTGAGGTCTTTGATCCATGTGGACTTGTGTTATAAATATGGATCTATTTTGTATCTTCTACATACAGACACCCAGTTAGACCAGCACCATTTGTTGAAGATGACTTTTTTTTTTCTTTTTGATTGTATAGTTTTGGCTTCTTTGTCAAAAATAAAGTGTCCATAAGTATGTGGGTTTATTTTTGGGTCTTCAATTCCATTCCATTGATCAGCTCCTCTGTTCTTATGTTAGTCCCATGTGGTTTTTATTTCTATTGCTCTATAGTACAGCTTGAGATCAAGGATGGAGACACTTCTAGAAGTTCTTTTGTTGTACAGGATGGTTTTAGCTATCCTAGGTTTTCTGGTTTTCTATATGAAGTTGAGAATTATTCCCTCAAGGTCTGCAAAAGATGGATTGGAATTTTTGATGGGAATTGCATTAAATCTGTAGATTGCTTTAGGTAGGCTGGCCATTTTTGCTATATTAATCCTAATGATATTTGAGCAATGGGGGATCTTTCTATCTTACTGATATCTTCAAATTCTTTCTTTAAAGACTTGAAGATCCTGTCATACAGGCCTTTCATTTGCTTGGTTAAAGTTACACCAAGATATTATATTGTGATTGGGAGACTTTTAATGACTGCTTATAAATTTTTAGGTGTCATAGGTCTATTTAACCTGTTTACTTTAATTTGATTTAACTTTGTTAAGTAGTATCTATTGAGAAAATTATCCATTTTGTTTACATTTTCCAATTTTGCAGAGTACAGGTTTTTGAAGTAAGACCTAATGATTCTTTGGATTTCTTTGATATCTGTTGTTATGCCCCACTTTTCATTCATGATTTTGTTCATTTGGAAACTGTCTCTCTGCCTTTTAATAGTTTGGTTAAAGGTTTATGTATCTTGTTGATTTTGTTAAAGAATCAGCTCTTGGTTTTGTTGGTTCTTTGAATTGTTCTCTTTCTTCCGAATTATTTTTTTTTTATTTCAACCCAGAATTTTATTATTTCCTGTCATCTACTCTTGTTGGGCCTTTTTGCTTCTTTTTGTTCTAGGGCTTGCAGGTGTGCCGTTAAGTTACTATAATGAGATTTCTCCAGTTTCTATATGAAGGCACTTAGTGCTGTGAAAAACTTTTCTTTTGGTACTACTTTCATTGTGTCCTACAGGTTTGGGTATGTTGTGCCTTCATTTTCAATGAATACTAGAAAGCGTTTAATTTCTTTCTTCTTTTGTCTTAGACCATTGAGTAGAGAGTTGTACAGTGCTCATGAGTTTCTAGGCTTTCTGTTTTATCCTGCTGTAGTTGAAGTCCAGCTTTTATCCACTGTGTTCTGGTAGGATACAAGGGATTATTTCAGTTTTCTTGTATATGTTGAAGCTTGCTTTGTAACCAACTGTATGGTCATTTTTGAAGAAGGTTCTATGAGGTGCTGAGAAGAAGGTATATTCTTTTGTTTGGGAGTAAAATACTCTATAGATATATTTTAGGTTCATTTGATTTATAATATCTGTTAGTTTCATTATTTCTCTGATTAGTTTCTGAGAGTGGAATACTGAAGTTTCCCACTGTTAGTGAGTGGTGTTCAATGTGAAATTTAAGCTTTAATAATGTTTTTTTTTTTTTTTTTTTTTTTTTTTACAAATATGGTTGCCCTTATATTTGGGGCAGCGACATTCAGAGTTGGAATATCATCTTGGTGCCTTTTTCTTTTGAAGATTTGGAAATATTTTACCATTTCTTTTGATTAATTTTGGCTGAAAGTCTATTTTATTAAAATAGCAACTACAGCTTTCTTCTTGAATCTGTTTATGTGGAAAACTTTTTTCCAGCCCTTTACTCTGAGGTAATGTTTTTGTTACTGAGGTATGTTTCTTGTTTGAAGCAGAAAAATAGATCCTGTTTTTGCATCCACTTTTTTAGCCTGTGTATTTAAATTCAAAAACTGAGCTCATTGATGTTGAGAGATATTAATGACCAATGATTGTTAATTCCTGTTATTTTGATGTTGCTAATGGTAGTATTTTTGTGTGCTTCCCTTCTTTTGTTTTTTCTGGTGTGATGTTATTTACTTCCTGTGTTGTCTTGGGTGTAGTTAATCTCCTTTGGTTAGAGTTTCCCTCTAATATCTTCTGTAGAACTAGATTTGTGGATAGATAATGTTTAAATTTGGTTTTTGTCTTGGAATATATTGCTTTTGCCATCTATAGTTGAAAGTTTACCTGAATATAGTAATCTGGGCTGACATCTGTGGTCTCTTAGAGATTTCAAGACCCTTTTGCCCAGGCCCTTTTGCCTTTTAGAGTCTTGAGAATTAAAGTATAATTTGGATAGGTCTGCTGTTGTATGTTACTTTGTCTTTTTTTTCTTTACAGATTTTAATATTATTTTTTTTCAACACATTTAGTGTTTTGATTATTATGTGGCAGGAAGATTTTGTTTTCTAGCCCAACTATTTGGTGTTCTGTATTCTTCTTGTATGTTTATAGGCATTTCTTTTTTTAGGTTGAGAAATTTTTTTTAATTATTTTGTTGAAAATATTTTGTAGGCCTTGGAGCTGAGAATCTTCTCTTTCTTTTATATCTGTTATTCTTAGGTTTGGTCTTTTTATAGTGTAACAGACTTTCTAGATGTTTTGTGTCAGGACTTTTTAGATTTAAATTTTTCTTTGACTGATGTATCAATTTCTTCAATTGTATCTTCTATACCTAAGATTCTTTCTTCCATTTCTTTATTCTGTTAGTGATTCTTGCATATGTAGTTCCTGTTCTCTTCCCTAGGTTTTCCATCTCCACGATTCCCTCATTTTATGTTTCTTTATTGCTTCTATTTCCATTTGCTAGTCTTGAACTGTTTTATTCATTTTCTTCACTGTTTATATTTTCGTGTGTTTCTTTAAGTGATTGATTCCCCTTTAAAGGCCTCTATTATCTCTATGAGACTTAATTTAAGGTCATTTTTCTGTGCTTTGGCTGTGTTAGAATATCCAGGGATTAATAGCTGGGCTCTGGACTGTGCCTGTTCTTACTGTGTTCTTATGCTGAACTTTAGCCACCTGATTGTCCCTGGTGCTGGCAGTCCACAGGGAATGCAGGCAGAGCCTTGGGTTGGAAATGGAGCACAGGAGATGATTCAACACTGCTAGATGTGTCTAAGGGCACCTGGTGGGCCAGGCACATGGGGTGGAGTCCTACCTGGTTTTCTCAGATGCTGGCAGACCTCCAGGAATGCAGACATAGCTGTGAGCCTGGAAATGGAGGTCAGGGACAGGGTTCACAGCTTCTGGTCTTGCCTCAGAGGGACCCAGTAGGCAGGAGATTGGAAGTAAGGGGTCTCACATGATTGTCCCTGCTGCTGGCAGAACCTCTGGGAATGCAGGTAGAGATGTATTTGCTACTGCTGGCCTTTCAGGAATTCAGTCAGAGCTCTGGGTTGGACAATGGAGCTCAAGAGACATGGAGCAAGTGCTGCCCCAGAGGTACCCAGCAGGCAGGTTATGGGGCAGGGAAGGGGGGAGTCACTTAACCTGGATGTTCCTGGTACTGTCTGACCTCTGGCAATACAGGAAGAGTTGTGGGCCAGAAATGGAGCTCAGAGGAGCAGGTGCAGTTTACTTCAGTTGAATGTGCTTTAGGGAACTTGGCAAGCTGGGGGTGGTGCCAGGGATTACTTGGTAGTCTCTGATATCAGCAGACTTCCAGGAATGTAAACAGAGTTGTAATAGGGCAATTTTTTAAAGACAGATATTGAAGAGATAGAGAATAGGAAAAGGGTAGAAGCTATTTGTTTCTAAATCATCTTTGCTTATATATTTGATATAGGGCTTGGTAAATGTTTCTGCTTTTATAGCAAGAATTTGGTATCCTGACTGCAGAACCACACAGACAGAACTTCATCCCAGTATCTTTTTTAACAAAATACTGTGTGTTCCTTAAAGTAAAAATTAGATATTGGGGCAGAAGTTAAAGGAGATGATCCAGTTCCATTCAGAAGGAAGGACGAACCGGGGGACCATTCTTGAATCAAATCACCTGTCTAATCTTGTTGCCAATTGAACCCTCATGTGCATAAGTTGATTCTAGTTTCTAATAATTTCTTCTTATAGAAAATTTCTTTTGGAAATCTTTGGGAATAAATATATCTAATATTAGATGAAAAAATCTGGAGAGGTGCCTTCAATCATCCAGGTTGCTCTATATTCAGTCAGGCTATCCTAGCTACCTATATCTTTCCAATTATTTTGGGATATTGATAAGACATCACCCATGTGACTCTGATGTGTCAGTTTGATCTATCACGTTAGATCAGCTACAAAGGAAATTAAATTTCAGTCATTAAGTGTGTTAATGGATGGCTGAGAGTGTTACTATGAAACATGTGCTTAATATGGGCTGAAGTAAAGATGTACTTTTATGATGTTGGGAGCTGAGATTTTAAGCGTGATTAAAAAAAAGAAAAAGATAAATGAGATCAACTAAAAAAAAAAAAAACCTGTAACCGTGATATTTAACTGACAGGTTAAGCTTGTAATGTAGTGTGTGATTGCAAAGATTTATTAACAAGATCTAACCACCAAAAAGTCCTAAGCATTATTCTTAAGAGTGACAGTCATTGCCATTAGTGACTGGATTCTACAGTTAAATCTCATGTTCCATGAAAAGACAAAGCCTTTGAGTTCAAAAGTAGCTTAGAAAACTCTCAGTTACACATGCACACAGCTTGCAAGCTGCCCTGTCCTCATCCATCTGCATAGCTCCCTCTTCTCTGTGCCTCACTTGGGTTTCACAACAGAATCAAGCGCCCTAGCACAAACGTGACACTTCCCTTTGAAATGCTCTTCTCCTGCATAAATATCTACCTTTAGCCTAGCCTTAGTTTGGCTTCCTGTTGGCGACTGTGAATAGCTGGTTCTTAGTTTGACTCCTTGTACTTTTTGCTCTCTCTTACACAGCCCATAGAACATCTTGCCTTCTTTTTTTCTTCTCCCTTCACATCACCTAGCTGTTAAAATTTTCCCTGCTAGACACAGACCATATGAAAGCTGGAAACACAGTTATCATGGCCAACATAACATTTAGATCATGTAGCAAAACTCAGTACTTTGTGTTTTTGAATGAATGAGTGAACAAATGAATGAATAAATGAATGAATGAATGAATGAAACCTATGAAAGTGTTTACATTTCAAGACACCAGTCTTTTTAGACTCTGCCATTTGCTTTCAGACACATTTTAATTTAATTTTAATTCCATGAAAATTCATTTTTTCCTGCAGGGCCCTGATTGAAAAACAATATATTCAATACAGGCATTTACATTTTGTTTCCTATTTAGGCAATAGCTCAGTGTTTTTTAGTAATGAATTTCTTAGGCTCTTTTCCAGACACTTAGCAAAAAGATCAAAAAGAAATGGACATTTTTGAATGAAAATGATTATAGCGCATTTTAAATAGTGTTGGATTATCCAAAAGCAAATTAAAAATATGCTTTAGGCAAAAAGGTTTTGAATATTGATATTTCCTGAGAAGCATAAAAATATAGCACTGGTGGAAAAAATCCAGAAGTCTGTTAAACTTCCTAAAAATCATCTTGAAATAAACTATTGATTTTAGAATTTGGTTATATAAAAGACATATTAACATCTCCAAACAGGACCTAAATTTGAATTAATGATCTATGATTTTCTGTTTTACAAGCCCAAGCTCTTTTATTATTATGATAATAGTAACCACATATTATATATCAAATATTGTGCTGGGTATTTAATATGTATTATTTGCAATTCATGTTGTCTGGTAAATTACCTGTTATCCATCCAGTCTTCAGATAAAGAGAGCCAACACAGCCAGGTCACACTGGTCCCCTAACCCGTGCTCTCTGACAGCTCATGCTGAATGAATCTCTACAGCTGGGGTCATGACTTCTCTATCATATCTGTGCCCCAGCCTAAAATATTAGTCTTGGTCAGACAATGTCAATGCTGACAGTGCTGCAGGATTGCATATATTGCTCCAATCTCCTTAAATTGGCTACTGTGCAGAACAAAAGCAACACCCTAGCAGCTCAATAGAAAATCTATATGTTCCAGCAGGGTGCCCACAGGGAAGCAGCGGATCTCTAATTTGGAACAATCATTACAGCAGGGAGTGTGCAGGCCAGCTTTGAAAAATATATACGAGTTTCCGTCATCATCGTTGGCAGAAGTCCTGGGATTTAGTGTGGAAACTAAGCATTTTCTTTAGAATCAATCATTACATGAATTTGGATTCAGCAGTTAATTTTTTTTTAATTCAGGCCCTGGCTATGTCACTAACTAGATAAATGATAGTATTTAGACAGAGGCCAGGACTCAATATTCATAGAAGTCTGGTGGAAGTTCGAGTAAATAAAGTAGTATTCATGATAGAGGCTAGTTTGATCGAATGAGCTGTAGTGAGCAGCACACTTGAGAGAGTTTTAAGTCAATTGAAAGGAATTGGGGGACATGCTTTGATTGTGGTTTATGGCAGATGTCTCATGAAGTAGTCTACCTTAACTTTGAGAGATGGGGGGCGGTGGGAGAGAGGCAGGAAACTTTTCTTCCTGCAGTTGTGCTGTTGAGGCCCAGTGGTCAAAGTCAATTATTCTGTTTTGGTGGCCCCAGGGTGTCTTGGATGCTAAAATGTCTATGCCAGCTAAGAGTGGTGACATTCTCAAAAGAGATATAAGTGTATATTTATGTACTTGCTGAAGTATTTTTACATGGGGAAGGTAGTATAAGAAATTAATGAATCATGTGGTTATTTGATGTAAACAAAGCACACAAAATCCAGCAAGCTGTTATCACCGTAGAGGTACTCATGATGTTGTCCCTTAGGCCAGGCATCACGCTGCATGACTTTAATTTCAGACCCTTATGTTCAGCATAGAGCAACTTCCAAGGTTATAAGTGAACTGTGCTGGCCTGTACCATGGAATGTAGAGGTAGAATATGGCTTCAGTCAGGCCAAAAGCACATCTACTTTTTCATGATCAATAAGCACCTCTCAGAGAAACGGTGCATTCTAAGGCCCATTAAACTCTTTCTGAGTCCCAGGAGACTGAAGCTCCCATTGCATATAAAGTAAGCAACACTTGCCACCTGTGCCATGAAATCTGTTCTTGGAGATTGTTAGAACACCATGGTGAAGTAGTTCTTTGACCCAAAACGCATCCCACTAAAAATGCACATGGGTTCATTTCCTCTCAAAGATTGTGTCTGAACATGCTGTATCACATCAGAGTATTCCTTTAGAGTAAAGATCCCAACAAGTGGCCCTAAATGAACTTTGCTTCTCGCTAACAACACCATTGAGGTTGTAGACCCTTTCCCATTAGCTTTCGAACAGAGAAAACATAGGACAAGCTCTTGCTGGAGTTAACACATGAAAGTTTGCCCACTTAGACCACAGCCACCACTGAAGAAGCTAGGATTAGCACCCAAAAAGGTAAATGACCACAGCCATGAAATCCAGCTATCTCAATGGTGTCAGCCCTGAGTGTATGCTCCAGTGGAAGGAAAACAGACACATGCTCAGTTCCAAGTGATATTAGCAGGACTACCAGAGTCATGGAAAATGATGCCATTGTCCCTTACCTCAGTCAGTTTAGCGGTCCTTTGTTACTTAGCCCCAAATAACAGACAAATTCACATACAGAGAGATTTCTTTTATGTGCATGTATTTTTTTTCGCACAAACAGAATAAAAAGAGAATTGGGGTAACGCTTTTCTCCTCTGACTTAGCTATAACTTTAGCAAAATTACACGATTTTTCCTATGTATTTGTGAGGTACATATTAGAGAAAACCATCAATCATTAACTATAGGCTCTGAGCAGAGTCCAGTTCTGACACTTCACTGCATTAGGGGTCTTTAACACATATATGAAGGAAGAACAGAAAGGGTAAAAGTCAACAATTGGCCGTATTTTCAAGAGGCAAAAACTCAGCCACCATCTATATCTTCAGACTGTGTGCTGTCTCCTGAGAGTCTCTTGTGTTGTTTTCTTTGGTGAAAGACAGTGGTTGGACATTTCTAGTTGTTTTAAACAGATGGAGTCATTTACAAACCAGGAAGAATGGAGTTTTCCATATCCACTTAACAATCCCTTTACTGGACTGGGGGTTTCTAAATATTCTCTTTTGAAGTATCTTTTATTTCACCTTATTGTAAAACACAAACATGCCTTGTATGGGATTGTTATTTGTTCCATTATTTCAAAGAGCTCATTGTGGTGGTTTTAATTAGAACATCCCCAATAGGCTTGGTCCCCAGTTGGTGAACTATTTGCGAAGCATTATGAGGTGTGGCCTTGTTGGAGATAGTGTGTCACTGGGAGAGGGCTTAGAAGTTTCAAGTCATTCAGCATTATCACCTCACCCCCACCTGACCCTCACCCTATGCTTGTGGATGAGCTGTAAGCTCTCACCTACTATTCCTACATGCCTACCTGCCTGCTTGCTGCCATGCTCCTCAGCATGACAGGCGTGGACTGAAACCCTGAGCCTCACCCTCCAAATTAAACGCTTCCTTTTAGAAGTCGCATTGGTTGTGGTGCTCTGTCAGTCATGGCACTTGAAAAGTAACTGAGACTCCCACCACCACTACTTAAAATAGGGAGCTTGCTCCAGATGAATGCTTTTTCTTCTGAATCTGTCTGATGATAATTCCACTATTTTATAAAGCAAAATCTTATTACAGTTTCTAACTTTGTGAATTTGTTTCTCCTGTAGGTATTCTTTTAAACATATAGAACATACTGGGAAAATACTGAGCCCCAAATCCCAGCGATATCTGAATTTTAAACCCAGTTATAATATTGCCTAAATACATAATTTATAAAAGTAATATCATTTTTCACAGACTTTATATTAAGTAATTATTCCTTCTCTATTTCTTAACAAGAATTTTGAGAAGGAAGCAAGGTCATTATTGCATGTGAAGGCATTAATTGGCTTTCTTAACACATTGTTTAGACAATATGATACATATAATTATAACTTAAAGATTCAGCTTTGGGGCTTCTCAGTACTTTTTGTATCATGAAATTATAACTTTGAACACTGTGCCTTAAAGAAAGAACTATCCAGTATCTGGAACAATACTGTTGAGAAAACCTGATGCAATGACATTTCATTCTAGAGTTCCTGTTCCCACTCTATTGCTAGTTTAGACCATTTTCAAAGCCACACACCAAGTTATTTGCTTTCCTAAATGTTGGTTAAGCATAATGTGAGACTTTTCTTTAGTGACATGTGACCTCTGTCACCTCCCACTTACACCTGATTTTCTTGATAACACAGCTGAATATTTTTTTAGATAAAATATTTTCTCTCTCATCTGAATTTTGCTTTATAAAGTAAGCACTTTGAAAAGACTCTTAGACTATAAAGAAAACTATATTAGGGACGAAGCAATTTGCATAGCATTAATCTTATGCTTGACTTCAAAACCATTCTTTGAATCATTTGCATGACAACAAGATGTTTGCTGTTTAAGAGCCATCCCTCCTGCTGTTCTCTGTCTGCTGCTGGACTATGACTCTGAATATGGATCCTGTTTTTATGCAAATCCATCTGATAGTTAAAACTGAGAAATGGAGAGATGACCCACAAAATCTTTGTCAAATTCCAAGAGTGATTTTCAAAAATAAAGATAGCTATGAGGTTTAGATTTCAGGCCAAAAGCCTTGAGAGTGTGTGCTTTAAGCTGGTCTTTCAAACACTGCTTGGTATTGGTTCCATACTAAGCCTAAGTTTTCTGCCTCCGTCTTTCTCCAAAAGGCTGAGAAGATCCCTTATTTTGCAAGCATTTCTTGAATTTGAAAAATAATGTATTTTTCAGTAACAAATATGATAAAATGAATGCACGAAAAAGGGTTTATTAGACTAACATGATTCAGACTTGGTAGCCCTAACGTTAGAAAGGCTGAGAATACCATAGCTGCCTCATTAAGGTCTTAACAGTTACAATCTGCCAATAAAGGCATGAAGAGTCATTGGCAATGGAATTGTTCTATAGAAAGCTAAAGAATCTAGCTTCCATGTTAGCCCAGGATGGCAATAATGGCTGCCACAGAGTAGATTTACTCATCAGCAGGGAGTGAAAATAGATAGGCAAACGTACCTATGTTTCCCCACTCAGACTTCTTTTGGCCTTCACTGACAAAAGGTACTTTGCACTCTGGGACCTGCCCCACCCCGCCCCTCAGTTACTCCGTCATGGATATTTGGGTATTTTTCTTAATTGATTCCAGAGTCAACCAAGTTAACAGCCAAGATAAATATCACAATGATGATGCTAATAATGTGTGCATAAATGTACACGTGTACCTAAATATATGAGTCTATGTATGTATACATATGTATGTTGCCTGTGTGTATTTGATTGACCATTAAAGTAAAACACCGAACAGTTGTTTTGAGCCATTAAGATGATGAGAACCATTTTTGTTATTAAATAATTTTGTCATCTTTTTACATGATCAATATTTTATCTTTGTTTTTTTTTTTCCAATCTCTGATAATGCTTATGGGTACACTAATATTTGGACTGTTTCAAATATCTGGGCCTTCTCCTAGTTCTCTTTCCAAGAAAGCTAGTCAGATACATCTCTGATTAATCTTACATTTCTGCTTGGGGCAGCTCCGTTAGGACTTGCAGAGAGGATCTACTCTCAGGAAGGGTGACTTGTGTAACTGCCAACCTGGAAGTTGGCTGGGGCTGGGAGCTCCTCTGCGTTGCTGGCTGGGGCTTAGTTTGCTTTTCTTCTGAGATTTCATGAATGGATTCCTGACTTCCAAGACACAGGAACAGAAGCAGCTGGCCACTTAATGCAGTTAATGCTTGGATTTGATATTGACAGAGACACACCTGCTACTTATTAATATAAATACCAGCAGAATTTTCAGTCACTTTTACTGTGTTAGTTCAATTTTGAAGATTAACCTGTGTTCAGATCTTGTTACCCATGCTTTTCTTGGTGGCCCTTCCAATGCCATCATCCTCTGCCTGCTCTGCTGCTTTGTTTCCTGCTGTTAGGATCCTTTCAGGACTGCACATATTGAAGACCCTTTTGCATGCTAGGCAGGTCCTCAGCTCTACTTTATTTGTTTTTTACTTTACCCTGAGCACTTGCTCTATCTCTCTCAGTCTCTTTGTCTCTCTCTGTGTGTTTCTCTCTGTGGCTCCCTCTGTCTCTGCCTCTCTCTCACACACACACACACACATACAATCACACAGACACTACTGGTTCTCTCAGCATTTGTGTATAGAGGCAGGGGATGTGGGTGGGGTATGAACTCAACAGCTATCAAATAACAGCCACATGCAGAACTCCAAGGTCAGACTTCTCAGGTGATTATATTCCATCCTCTCAACATAGGCAACTCTGAAAATACTGTTTGTCAATTATGTAAGACTAAAAATCAGTTTCTAAGAATGGCTTCTCCTCAGTCAGTTTTTATTACTATTGCTGGCTTATTTTTATAGTTAATTATGAAATACATAGAAATGAATTAATTCTCACTGGCCTCCTTGCTTGTAAATTCCATAGTACAGTAACTCAGTTTTAACTTTTTAACTTATGACCTATACACAGGGTATGGGAAGACACATACCTTTCTCTGAAACCTTAGCAAGTCTGCGTCACCACGGCATTGCCAGAGCCGCCCTGACACATGAGGCAACCTCCAGCCACTAGCAAGGAGCCATGAGGACTGAACTTTCAGACTGCCTCCGTCTCTCTTCTCCTAAGAAGACTCAGTGATTTTTCTAATTTTTTTTCTTTTCTTGGTTTTTTAATTCTTTTACTGAAAATATACTTTTATACGGTATATTCTTATTATGATTTCTCATTGCCATCTCTTCTGGGAGCCCTACCTTTTCTCCCACCCCCACCCTTTCTACCTCTCCTTAGAAAACCAACAGGAATCTATGAGGTAATAAAACAAGATAAAAACAAAAATAAACAAAAGAAATGGGAAAAAAGAGAGAGCCAAAGTTAAAGTATGAGATACACATTTAAACATAAAGACACACACATTCATACACCTAGAAATCCCCCTAAAATAAACTAACAAATGAAAACAAAGCCCACAGAACTGGAAGCCATAATATACATGAAAAGGTTCTATACGTTTTTTAAAAATGCTGTGTCTCAAGCTTATGAGTCAAAGAACTGCAATGGTGACATTTTGAGTTGCTCATCCACTGCTGCTCATGGGGGCTGGTCTAAGAGTGCTTTGTATTCCTGGTGGGACTCAGCTGGGGAGAAGGACTTTTCATTTGCGAGGGATTATCAGCTGACCACAGCTTCCTGGTTAGGGATGGGTGAGTGTCTCCACTTTCAGCTCTGGGATTCCATCAGGTGCTGACCTGTGCAGGCCCTGCGCATTACCACAGTCTCTGTGCATTCAAGTGGTTGTTGGCCCTGCTGTGTTTAGAAGGCCTAGTTTTCTTTGTGTCTTACAACCTTTTCACCGCCTCTTCCACAGGGTTCTCTGAGCCCTGAGAGGAGGGATTTGATAGAGACATCATAGTTAGGACTGCATGCTTCAAGGTCTCTCACTTTCTGTCTAATGATTGGCTGTGGGTCTCTGTGTTTGTTCCCATCTGCCCAGGAGGAAGCTTCTCTAATGATGATTGAGCAAACACCTGATCTGTGAATATAGCAGAATGCAGTAGGAGTCATTTTATTGTTCTTTAAGAGAACAATAGTATTTGGCTCTCTCCTAGGTCGCTGGCCTATCTGGTCTCCAGTTCTTGTCCTCTAGAGCGATGTTGGGTATGGGATCTATCTCATGGAATGGGCTGTATTAAAGCCAAACAAATATTGATTGATTTCTCCCCCAAGTTTTGAGGCACTACTGCACCAGCGTCATCTTGAAGGGGGATCATCAGTGTAGACTGAAGACTTTGTAGCTGAGTTGGTGTTTACCTTTCTTCTTTTGTAGCATGATGAGAATCTTCAAGTGCCATGAAGACCGTAGGTAAGAAGGCACTTGCTGTCTGTTTGTGGAGCCCTACAAATACCTTCAGCAATAGCCTAGATTATTTGAGATTTCCGTTGTGTTCCTTTGACTAACAACCCATTCCTGGCAGCAGAAGATTCACTTGGTCACAAGAGATGTCCAATTCGGGCTTCTTTATCCCCCTTACTTAGATTGCCTTCTCAGATGTATATATTAGAGGAAGATTCTACATTATTAGTTTTCCACATAACCCGTCAAATGGCCCTTACCTTTAGCTGTGCCTTCCAGTGTCCCTTCCATGCACCTCTTCTCTCCCTTTCCCATTTGATCATCTGACTCCTGTGCCTCTGACTTTCCATTTTTATACTCTTAGCATTGTGTCAGTGTCACCAGTCTGCTTACTGTAAAAAACATACTTTTACCTTCAACCCATATTTTAACCTGAATCACAAATACATGTATGTGTGTAACATAATTTATGAAAATGAGGTCATGAATTTTAAAGATAACAAAGAGAGGTATATAGGAGGATTTAGGAGGAAGAAAGAGAAGATAAGATGTTGTGATTACATTGCAATCTCAAAACATAGGAGACATAATTTTTAAAAATAAAAAGAGAAACTGTCCAAATGACTGTCTATTAACAATTGGGGTCAACTTGATGAAGGTTGGGGGACTGACTTCTCTTTCTGCCAAAGTTTGGTTTTCTGTCACTTAACAAAATGTTCTGTCCAGAAGAAGAAAAAGTTTATTTTACCTTACACTGCCTAGTCACAGCCCATCATTTCCAGAGGTCAAGGCAAGAAGCCAAGGGAGAAACCTGCAGCAGGAACCATGGAAAAATGCCACTTGCTCTCTCACTGGCTGACGGGCTCATGTTTAACTAACTCCAGCTCAGAACACTTGCCTGGAGATAGAACTGCCCACAGTGGTCTGGAGCCTCGTATGTCAATCATCAGTCAAGGTGATACCCCACACACATGCCCACCGTCCAGTGTGTCAGAGGTCGTTCAGCCAAGGTTCCCTGTTCCTGGTGTCTCTGCGTTATGTCGAGTTAGCCATGAAGACTGAACACTGCATCAGCCTTCCTCCTCTCGCAATCACTTACTGCTTTGTTCAACTCACATGTATTGGCTTTCTGTTTTCTTCTTACCTTTTTATTCTGCTCATATTTAGGGCATTCTATTTTTGCCTAAACTTATCCTTTCATTAGTGGAACAACTTTAGAAAATCAGAATTTCACTAAGCAACACCTTCTGTGATCTGACTCCTAAAATGAGGAGATTTTAATTAGTGTGCCTTTGGTGCCGAAGCAGTGAATAGAGCAAGCAGGACAAGCACATCATCCTCTAGAAACCTTTCTCAAATGAGCTACCTGATTGACCACTGGATAATAACGAAGTCCTGTTCTGTGAGATTCCCAATTTAAGAGAAGTAATAATGAGCAGGTGAAGAAAGAAGAGACTGCTGTGTTGACCCCAAAAATGATATAAAAATATTTTTCTGAGCTTTTATTATTTTAATAGCATTATCATTTTCTAATTTAAAACTTCTGTTGGATTTTCAGACTAGGAAAGGCTGAAGGAGATGACCAATTTAAAAGTTATTCTCAATTAAATATCTGCAAACGTTCCTTAAGACAAGCATCTGTTCAGATCATAGTTCACTGTGAGCCAGCTCCAAATCTGATCAGTCATCTCTCTTTCCTTTCAGACACCTGGCAGGTCGTGTCCAAACTAACTCAGTCTATGTTAGAATTAACAGATACATGAAAGTTTCTCCACTCTCATTCTTGGGTAACTGTCTCCTGATAGTAACTCTAATATCATACTTTCATTAGTCAAACTACTATTCTATTAAGGTATACAAAGGTTCAGTCCTAGTACAGGACAAAAAAAAGAAAAATAAAAACAAAAAAACAAACAAAAAACACATAATACAGTAGTTTTTCTTACAGCTGAGAAAATGTTAAGGGAGAAAGAAGAGCTCTGGCTTGCATGGAGAACAATTAGGACTCTCTATAGTGCAGTTCTAGTCCTCATTTAAAGGGTCCTAGTTTAAATCCACTCTCCAGCAAAATCATGTCTATATTCAGCTATGGACTAAGAGTAAATGAGGATGAACATGAAGACTGCAGGTGAAAATGCAGAAGGATAAGGAATGGTGACAGACATTGTGGTTAGATGTTTAAACTACAGACACTACAGCCAGGTGTGGTAGTTGCTCATGGCTGTTGTTACATGAAAAGCTGAGGCAGAAGGATTGCCTCCAGTTCAAATCCAGCCTGGGATACAGAGTAAGACCCTTTCTCAAAAAAATGAGAAAAACAAATGTTCTTTAGCTCATGTAGTTCTGATTAGTAACATTAATTTCTGTCATTTCTAATATATGTGAAAAATCAGTTTACAAATCTCCACTCTAAATTCTTCTGTAAATTATTATTTTTAAAAAAAATGATTATTGCCTCTCAAAAGGTTCAATGTCTTCCTATGAAGTCCACAAATATTTCTTTTTGAATATTTAATTTTTTATTAATTACAGTTTATTCACTTTGTATCACAGATGTAGCCCCCACCCCCTTCGCCTCCCAATCCCACTCTTCCTCCCTCTTCATCTCCCATGTCCCTCCTCTAGTCCACTGATAGGGGAGGTTCTCCTCTTCTTCCCTCTGACCTTAGTCTATCAGGTCTCATCAGAACTGGCTTCTTTGTCTTCCTCTATGGACTGGTAGGCTGCTCCCCCCTCAGGAGGAGGTGATCAAAGAGCCAGCCCAAGAGTTCATGTCAGTGACGATCCCTGTTCCTATTATTGGGGAACCCTCTTGGACACTGAGCTGCTGTGGGCTTCTTAATGAAATACTACTCAGCAATTAAAAACAAAGAAATCATGAAATTTGCAGGCAAATGGTGGGATCTAGAAAAGATCATCCTGAGTGAAATATCCTAGAAGCACAAAGAAAGACATGGTATATACTCACTCATAAGTGGATATTAGACATATAATATAGGATAATCATACTAAAACCTGTACACGCAAGGAAGCTAATCAAGAAGTAGGACCTTGGGTAATATGCTTAATCTTTAAAAACACAAATATTTCTTGACCTCATCAAATAACCTTTAATAATTGGATATAAATAGCAACTGAATAAACAAAGAATTGCAAAACTGTATAATAGACTCACTGTAGGATGTACGCCTGGTAAAGTGACACAGTCCAGATGCAGAATTCACTTTAGATAGGATATTATATAGTTAAGTAAGCTTACAATTAAGGGGAGTGAAAGACTATTTTATTTTTTTCTATTTTTATATCAGGCATCTGTTAAAGAAAGAAAAATTTTTACAAAGAAAAAATTCTCCAATACTATTCTCCGATACTATACTATAAAACTTAGAGAAATCATGTGGTTTGGTTTTCTTCTGCAGGTGAAAAATGTTCACAGACTGATTTGACAATGTGAATACCATTCAGTGAATATACTACAAATACCGTATGCTTTAAATGAATGACACATCTCTCAGCTGTTATAAAGCTTTAGCCTCAGGCAGCATACCCTAAGGAAGAATGTCTATTTGCACTTCTTTGTGTCTCACAGCCAGTACAAAGCATGGCCTTGCAAACCCTAAGGTGATAACAGCTGGTAGAACACTGAGCTGAGGGAGTGTTCCATCTACATTGCTTTACTAGGATCTGTAGAACTGGCCTCTCTGGTTTACAGGTGGGAAAGCTCAGGTTGAGACCCTCACCAGTAAATATGTATGTCTCTCCAAAATCGCTATCTTCAAGCCTAATCCATGTGATAAGAGATGGAGATACAGGCCTCTAAGGGCAGTTGGTTCAAAAGACCTCCTGCATGGGATCAGCGTCCGTGTAGATGAAGTCACAGAAAACTTTACTGCTCCTTCTGTTACCATGCCTGTGAAGAAAATCAGGAAGAGAATCCTTATCAGAAATCAACTGTGCCTGTCCTTAAACATTGAAGCAGCTTTCAGAAATTGGAAAACTAAATTACTATTTATTTTTTCAAACCACTCAGTCTATGATACTCTAGTATATTGGCCTGAACTTTAAAAGTTGAATCATTTCTGCTTCTGGGTTATCTCATTCAGGATGATATTTTCTAGTTCCCATCATTTGCGTGCAAATTTCATGATTTACTTGCCTTTAATTGCTAAGTAGTATTTCATTGTATAAATGTACCACACTTTCTGTATCCATTCTTCAGTTGAGGGACATCCAGGTTTTTTCCAGATCCTGGCTATTATGAATAAAGTTGCTATGAACACAGTTGAGCAAATGTCCTTGTTGTATGGTTTAGCTTCTTTCAGCTATATGCCCACGAGTGGTATAGCTGGATCTTGAAGTAGCACTATGATATATACTCATGTAACTGGATATTAGCCACATAGTATAAACATACTAAAATCTATAGTCCTAAAGAAGCTAAACAACAAGGAGAACCCTAGGAAAGAGGCTTAATCCTCATTCAGAAGGACAAACAGAATAAACATCAAAAGTAGGAGAAGACAGGGAACAGGGCAAGTTCTTTTCACCGGGGGACTCTGAAAGACTCTACCCAGCATGGTATGGATACTGAACCTCATAGCCAAACTTTGGACAGAGTGCTGGCAATCTTATGGAAGAAGGGGGAAACAGAAAGACCTGAAGGGGTACAGGAGCTCCACAAGGATACCAACAAAGCCAAAAAATCTGAGCTGAGGGGTCCTGCAGAGACTGATGAATTAACCAAGCATCATTCATGGAGAGGATCTAGACCCTTTGCTCAGAGGTAGCCTATGGGCAACTCAGTCTCCATGTGGACACCCTAGTAAGAGAAATGTGTTCAGTGGCTGGCTGTTTGATCACCTTCCCCTGGCAAGGTGGCCTAACTAGGCAACAGAGAAAGAGGATCCAGACTGTCCTGATGAGACCTGATAGGCTAGGGTCAGATAGAAGGGGAGGAGGACCACTCCTATCAGTAGACTAGGAGATGGGTGAGGAGAAGAGGGAGTGAGGATGGAACCTGGAGGAGATGAGGGAGGAAGTACAGCTGGGGTACAAAGTGAATAAATTGTGATAAATAATAAAAAAAGAAAAGCATTTTTAAAAGTTGAATAATTTCATTTCATTGAAACAGTTGTTCATGTAGAAGAATCAAGAAATGGGCCTGTGTCAATTATTACACTATAAATCCAGCCCCCAGGGCTGGAGAGACTTCTCAGAGGTTGAAAGCACTGGCTGTTCTTCCAAAAATCCTGAGTTTAATTCCCAGCAACCACATGGCGGCTCACAACCATATGTAGTGAAAACTGGTGCCCTCTTCTGGTATGCAGGCACATATGCAGGCAGAATAGTGTAAAAATAATAGCCCAGACAGCTCAGTCTCCTTGTGGTTCCCTAGTAATAGAAGAGACAGTCTATGGGACCTGATAGGTTAGGGTAAGACAGCAGGGGTCAGATAGTAGGGGAGGAGGACTTCCCCTATCAGTGGACTAGAAAAGAGGGATAGGGAAGGAAGAGGGAGGGAGGGACTGGCAGGAGATGAGGAAGGGGGGGTACAAGTGGGATACAAAGTGAATAAATTGTAAATAATAATAATAATAATTTTTAAAGGGAAAATATAAAATAATTTTATAGAAGAAGGAGGAGGAGAAGAGCAGCAGCAGCTTTGGCTAAGAAAAAAAACAAAGCTCCAGCCCTCTAATCTGATCCCTTTTTGTTGCACTGATACTGAGAACAGACTTAAAACATTGGAAACGTCATTTTAAAGGTGACTTTCTGCGTAGGAGTGGTGGCTCAACAATGCTTATTTGCTCTGCTGTGAGACGGAAAATCAGTTCCAGCACTGTCCACATCGACAGGTGACACACAACAGCTGGTAACTCCAGCTCCGGGAGATCTGATGCCTTTCTCTGGCTTCTGTGAGCCTCTGCACACGTGTGATCACACACACACACACACACACACGCACACACATCCATACATACATTCACAGACACACACACCTGAAAATAAAATAAATCTTGACTAGAAAAGTACATTTTCCGATGACGATTTCACCTCTGCTCCCTCTTTCTCCTTTTCATTTCCTCAGCCTTCTTTATGTTTCTGTGAAAACTGAAAGAAGACCTTTGAAAGCAAGTTGAAAACAGAATACGTAATTCATGAGTAACGGCAATTTAATTAAATCTGCCTTCTCCCCACAATTTTTATAGGGGAGGAAGATACGGTCTTGGGCTTTATTGTCCTATAAAATCTTGATTTTGATGCCTCAGGACAGGCTTCATCTTAAGCTTCCCATCTGTTTGTTGTTTGTAGAGACTGGCCATAGATCACTGAGTTGGTAAAGTAGGACATTCGGGCATGGACACTGGAGCTGAGAAAGTAATATGTAATTTGTTTGTTAGGTGGGACAGCCCCGAACTCATAGTCTCATAACACACACACACACACACACACACACACACACACACTGCTTTCCTTATAGTCTATGAAATCACTATGGCATTTCCACCACTTCAGGCTTATAAACATGAGAAAATGCAATAATGTGTGAGACAGACATCCTTTAAGTGTCTGCTTTGGGCACGGCACTATTGCACACTTAGGAGGAATGTAAATCCTGCCAAGGATGTTTTCACCATTGCAAATCTGGTCACCAGCACAAACTTGGGGTAAACATACACTCCAAGTACAGCAGTTGCATTGAATGCAAAGCTTCTGGGTAAATCCCCCAGGGCCTTCTGCCTTTCTCCCCAACAGTCACTGCCTAGTCACTAAATAAATAAATTTAAAACCATTCCAGCAGCGGTGGGTAAACAGGAGAACACATGCTTTATACAGTTTGGTCTTTTCCCTCAGTGACCTTATAATCCTCCTGGAGGGTAAACCCTTGAGCTGGGAATAAGTCACTAACAATGAAATACTTACTGAGCCATGCAAGGACATTTAGTTGTAAGAGCATTCAGGAGAGCAGCAGAGGTCAGGAAGCACCCCTGGAGCTCAAGGCTTGGAAGTTCACCACTAGGGTGCTGTTTTCTTTCTGCCTCATGAAAGACTACAAGGACTGGGTAAATTCACATGATAAAATGTACACAGCACTTCCGGGTACCGTGTCAGGCCAGCTACTTTATTGCTTCTAGAAAACAGGGACACCATACACCCAGTGTGGCAGTGGTTGTCATACAAAAGGGGACTCAGCCAGTCTGAGCTGACACCAAAGATTAGGAGTTAGACGGAGGCACTAAGTCTAGAAGACTGCAAGTGAAAAAGGACAGGGCATAATTTGTTTTCATTGTGATGTTACAGTAAATTATGTGTCTTCTTTGTCCCATCTCATGAGACATCCAGGTAAAACAGCTAAAAGCCACAATCTGTTCACAATGACAAGAGAGAAACTCATTACAGCTAACCCAAGCCACTTTGACAGTGGTTTCTAACAATTACAACATGGGGGCGGCGGGGGAACAGCTACAATTGTACTGGTGTCAGGAATTTTCTGTGTTTTATTTAAATAGATTATCTCCCTTTGTCTCAACAGCCCCGCAAATTAAGTACATTGTTTATGGTCATTTAGCTAGAAAACAGTGAAAATGGGAGTTGAATACATGAAGTTGGTTCTACAACATTCATTGACTTAACGGGGAAGGGAACATGGTTGCAATTATATAGAACCACACACAGAATATGAGTACCTTCATCATCTCTAGCCTACTTTCTTGTCTGTCCCTGTGTAAGCAAGGTCCCGGTGCTGATGACCTAGAAAACAGAATGATTCCAAAGTCCTGAAGCAAATGTATGTATTTATAAAGTTGGTACAGCCGGAAAGAATTTCTCTATCGTAATATAAAGTTTCTTTAGTGTGTTACACTTAGTTTAAAGGCGTGAGAATTTGGGGTACAATTGCCTTCCTCACACATTCACACTGCTCACACTCAGCCACCTCCTTGCATATCGCCTCACACTGCTCACTCTCAGCCATCTCCTTGCATATTGTCTCAGGACTGACTTTGAACAGTACATTTTCTTATTTAGCTGCATGTACAATCTCATGTGTAGACAGGGGCACAGATGCTGGCCTGGGACCAGTCCAGACTCTTAGGTGACAGAGCATGAGCCAAGGGGGCTCAGAATTCTTTCCAGTAACAGCATACTCCATTTGTCATTTGTTCTTGACCCAGAAAGAGGGGAAGCTATTTGAATGCAGTGAAGGGAGTTTTCAACAAAGTAAACAAATAAAACTAATGAAGCACAGGGTATGTGTCTGCATGTGTGTTGCTCCATCACGCTGTCTTATGCCAGGGATGACAAGGACAGCCTGAGCCAGGGGACCCAGAGAAAAACAACTTGCAGTAGCAAGTGATACCTTTGATCAGATGGAAATAACAGTGTCTCCTCCATTGGAAAACTGTCTGTCTAAATAGATATACCTGAAGTACTTGATCTTTGCCAAGAATGGCATTTACTTATTCTTTTTTAAAGACTTATTTAATTTTATGTGTATGAATCTTTTGCCTACATGTACGTCTGTGTACCACACTTGTTCACTACTCATGGAGGCCAGAAAAAGGCAGCAGATTCTCTGAATCTGGAGCTAAAGATGGATGCGAACTGCCATGTGGATGCTGAGAAAGAACTTGTGTCCTCTGGAAATGCAGCCAGTGCTCTTAACCAATGAGCCACCTTTCCAGTACTATTTATTCATTACTATAAACATACTGTATGTATATTATAAAAATATAAAATGTCTTTTCTGAGACTGATACTCCAACCAAGGACCATGCATGGAGATAACCTAGAAACCCTGCACAGATATAGCCCATGGCAGCTCAATATCCAAGTGGGTTCCCTAGTAAGGGGAACAGGGACTGTCTCTGACATGAACTTAGTGGCTGGCTCTTTGATCACCTCCCCCTGGAGGGGGGGACAGCCTTACCAGGCCACAGAGGAATGCAGCCAGTCCTGATGAGACATGATAGGCTAGGGTCAGATGGAAGGGAAAGAGGACCTCCCCTATCAGTGGACTGGAGAAGGGGCATAGGTGAAGAGGGAGGGATGGTGGTGGAATTGGAAGGGAATGAAGGAGGGGTCTACAGCTGGGATACAAAGTCAATATATTATAATAAATAAGTGAAAAAATTCATAACAAAAAAATAAAAATGTAAATACTATATTATATATAGTAATACTATATATATTATACTATATGTTGTGAAAAAGAAAGGAGACATATGGCTAACCAGAAGTATCTTCATACTGTAGAATATGCTAATACATATTAATATTTCCATAGTTTATTCTAGTTTCTTTACGTCTGCTGAGTTTTATTTAGCCATCTTAAATATTCCCCCTTTACATTTACTTAATTCTGAGATAGCATAGATTTGTAATGACTGATATTCATGATTGTCTGAGATGTGTACAGTTTTGGAACTTGCTGCTTGTTCTAAATGCCAGAAATTGTACACTAGATCATTCTGTGATCATTTAATCAAACATAAATTTCTAAGTCATTGCTTCTGTGAATGAGCAAGAAGAGATTTACCATCCTCTTTACCACCCTCTCAGACATTTACTAGGAAGAACACACAATGATCAGCAAATGTCAGCTTCATACAACTAGTTTATAAACTTAACCATTGTCCAGTGAGGTTAAGGAAACAGCCTACTTCACACCATTGGCAGACAGAAGTCAGAATCCCCAGGACTCCTGTCTAGTCACATCTTTTCCAAGGCAGTCATTTCAGATTCATAGAGAAAATAACAATTAATTGAATATACAATTCCTTCTTAATCAAGACAGTGGATATCTTTTGCTATTGCTATCACTCCATTGCCTAAGTGGTATAAAACACTTATAAGGTTATTAAAAATAAGTGACAAAGTTTTCAATAAATAATCACAAATTTGACAAAGTAGCCTAAAGAAGGAAGACTGCTGTTTTATGGTACTAGTAAGAACAGTTAAATAATTAATATTCTTTTAAATAATTTTTCATTTTATGTGCATTAATGTTTTGCCTGCAGGGATGTATGTGTAAAGTATGTGTATTTTGGTGTCCGTGGAAGTAAAAAGAAGGCATTGTATCCTTTGAACTGGTGTTTCAAATGTTTGTGACCCTCCATGTGGGTGCTGAGACTTGAACCTAAGTCCTTTGTAAGAGCAACAAGTGCTCTTAACCTCTAAACTATCTCCAGACCCCAACCTTTTTAATTTAGATAGTTTGGAGCCTTAATAACATCTAGATTCTTCCATGACATCATCATATGCAAAATAACAGTATATAAATAATGCTTGAGAATTGTTTAGAAGAGTTCTTTAAACCCAAAGCATTTTTAAAAATCATTATTTATATTACGTTATCATTATATTTGTTTTTAGATTTATTTTAAATGTTGATGTTTAACCTAGTTGAAAGTATTTTTGAAAATTACATGAAATAAATACCTCATCACATTTTTGCCTAATAGTCTACCTAATTGCCTCAACATTGCTCATTAAACACTACTCTGAAAGTATTAAGCATGTATTTACATCTATACATCTTTACTTTTACACATACCATGTATTTATGTGTGCCTCTATGCTCATCAAACATGTATATAGATAGGAATGCTTGCTTGTATGCATAATACATGTTTATATACATGAGCATGTATTTTGTAGATATTTTTCTTCATTGATCTACATTGGATTTTTAATGAAAGAACATTATTTTAATCATTAATTTAATTTAAAAACATTAATTTATTTTAATTTTAACATCTATTTTAATATTTTAATGCAGTCTCCATTTATGATTCTTTTTCTTTCAGTTTGGATTTGAGATTTTTAATTTTCCAGATGAATTGCATAACATTATTATTATATGTTATTGTTATTATTACTTTCATTATTTAGTGGGTTATTTTGTACAGTGTATGTGTGGGTGCATACACCACACATCAAAGGACAACTCTGTGGGTTGACTCTCTCCTTCCATCTTTAAGTAGACTTGAACTCAGGTCCTCGGGTTTATAGAGCATGTGCCTTTGCCAGCTGAGCCATCTCAACAGATGAATCTTTAAAGATTCATAAAGACAATTTTGTTGGAAATTTGACTGTGCTTTCATGAAATTTTTAGATTAATATTGGAAGAATTTATATCTTTATACTATCAAATCTTCTCAACTAGAAAAGTAACATGATTCTCTGCTGACTCAAGTGTTGATTTGAGTCAGCATTTAATGTTGATTAAATAAAGTTTGCTTTGCATTGATGTTTTGCATTTCTTGTTCACTTCACTTCTGGACATGTTATCTAGGACTGGGATTGGATGAAATTCCAAATAGCAATGATTTAACTCTGAAAGGCATCTCTTTCTCTTGTGGGATAGTATCTCATGAAGGACAGGTATGACAGCTCTGTCATATAATGCCCAGAACTCCAGGTTCCTTCTCATTTTTACTACTAATTGTTGAAAATAAAAATGGGGTTGGGCTAAAAAATGTTTATTATTATTTGCTCTACAATTATTCCAGTGGTATTATTGGACCCACTATCATAATCAATAAGAAACAGACATCTGTTATATTTTATAATTGCCTTATTTACCTTGGGCTGGGCAGATATTTCACCTACACCATCTTAATAACCTTACCATATACCTCCCAGCCCTCATCCAATGTCATTCACCTTAACCATTCTTATCTGTGCTACCTTTCATCTATAATCTTATTTGCTGGTATTCTTCATCTGGGCCTTTCCACTCCATTATTGGAGTCCTTCCTCCCAGCCTACTTGGTTTCTTCTCTGTCTTGGTGTCTTTCTTCCTCCTCTCTTCCTGTCTGTCTGTCTTCTGTGATTCTCCTGAACCCAAAGCCCAGGACCTTAGCCACACCTACCCCATTCTACCCTGCCCAGGTTTTAGGCATTTTAATCAACCAATCAGGACTAATGTCTTAGACAGGTTTACACAACAAGTATAGGTGCATCTGGGAAGTAACCAGATCTTGAGGACCAGTAATTAGCACCAAAAAAACAACCACAAAAACTAATATTTGAAAATTATATGGTATGTTGTTCCTCAACGCTGATGTCTTCTCTCTTAAAATTTGAACTCTCAGGATGATCCTTTCCAGGTCCCACCATTTACCTGCAAATTTCATGATTTCCTTATTTTTCATTGCTGAGTAATACTCCATTGTATAGATGTACCACAGTTTCTGCATCCATTCTTCAGTTGAGGGGCATCTGGGCTGAAAGGATCATCCTGAGTGAGTTGTCCCAGAAGCAAAAAGACACACATGGATATACTCACTCATATAAACATACAACATAGAATAAACCCACTAAAATCTGTACATCTAAACAAACTAAGCAAAAGAGAGGACCCTAACTAAAATGTTCAATCCCCATCCTGAAAGGCAAAGAGGATGGACATCAGAAGAAAAAGAAAACAGGAAACAACCTAGGAACCTGCCACAGAGGGCCTCTGAAAGCCAGAAGAGGAAAACAGGAAACAACCTTGGAACCTGCCACCGAGGGTCTCTGAAAGCCTCTGCCGTGCAGACTGTCAAAGCAGATGCTGAGCCTGATGGCCAACTGACAGGCAGAGTGAATGGAATTTATGTAAGAAGTGGGAAATAGTAAGAGCTGGAGAGGACAGGAACTCCACAAGGAGAGCAACAGAACAAGAAAATTTGAACACAGGGAACTTCCCAGAGACTCATACTCCAACCAAGGACTATCCATGGAGATAACCTAGAACCCTGACAATGCAGCCACTTCTGATGAGAACTGATAGACTAAGATCAGAAAGAAGGAGAGGAGGACCTCCCCTATCAGTGGACTTGGGGAGGGGCATGTATGCAGAAAGGGGGGGAGGGTGGGACCGGGAGGGGAGGGGGAGGGGCTTATGGGGGAATACAAAATGAATGAAGTGTAATTAATAAAAGTTAAATAAAAAAATTAAAAAAATTTGAACTCTCAGTATGAATTCTGGTCACCACCACAGTAGGTAACTGCAGGGGTGGCCACTATTGTGCCACATTCCTGGAAGCAAAACTGAGGAAAATGTGAGTAAGAAGACAAGGGAACAATCTAGATATCTTATCAGGAAGCCTTTCAGGAACCTATACAGAACAATTCTGCTTATATATGTCTAAATTTTTATTTCCAGAACAGGCTGTCTTAAAAAGAATGAAGCTGAAACTGCTTCTTGGAAGCTGTGAGCCAATCAAAGTTGTACAACATTTTACCACTGTAGAAGAGGAGGGAAAAGAAGACCAGAGTACAACTACCACAATATACAAACATGATGTCTATCATAAATCACACCATTTTCACATGGCTTTTCTTATGGTTGTGTGACTACAGCAAAACGTTTGAGAAAGCCTTCAAACGTTCTATCTGATGATATAGAGGGCTGTTCCATTGCCTCCTGTTGTGGATATAAACATGTTTTTTTGTTTTAATCCCAGGTTTGATATGTGACACTGATTCAGATAGTCCAGAGCAGCAAACTATCTGCCTCATGCCGGCTCTGAGAGGAGCTCTTTGTCGATTGCAGATAGTTTAAATCTGAGGACTCTGGAGAGAGAATAAATGCCAAAGTCCAGGGAGTGTGGAGTAGCTCAGAGAGAGAGAGAGAGAAAAAAAAGGCTGCTGCTGCTTTCACCCTGGTTGCTGGTGACTCAGTGAGACAAGAATTTAGAGCTCTCCTAAAAGGAGGATTGAACTGGCTCCAAGGAACCCAATGACCCTAGTTGAAGCAGGAAGCAGCTAAGAGAACTGTGCCCCCTATCCCAACAAGCCCTTCTCTCTCCTATTTGGTGTTGAGGGGCTGGAAAGGATTGGGGTAGAGTAGAGAGAAAATGATATAAAAAATGTAAATAAAAGTGTTTTTTTGAAGTATGCTAACAGGCTGTTTCAAAAAATGACCAAGATGAGATCATATAACAACTCACAGATCAAGATCTGGGGACTGATCTGCATTCCTTGCTTATTTCAGCCTTGTTGGTAAAATGTTCTTTTGGAATGTATACACCTTACCCTTGTTCATTCAAATGCTGATTTCTCTTCCCCACTCTCTGGCTTCAGTCTGGACATTGTATTGTGATACTTATTCTAAGCATCACCTGTCTCAACTTTGTGTAAACATGCCAAAATAAAACCAGCCACAATGTTGAGCAATGGAGAGGAAGGAGTAGAAGGGAGAAGGGAGGAGCCAGAGGAGAGGAAGTAGTGGGAGGTATAGGAAGAGGAGAAGTGGCAGGAGCAGAAGCTGGGAGAGAGAGGCTGGAGGAGAGGTCTTGGAACAATGTGGAGAGATGAACTAGACCTAAGATATCACTAAAAGCAAGTATAATGTGGGAAATCTAAAGGGTAGGAAACTATGCAGGCTTGGAGGTTTAGGATGGAGTAACTATTTCCCAGCGTTGTGCTCTAGGTTAATTATATAAATCCTAGTCTCTGTGTGGTGATTTGGTTATACAGCTGTTTAGGATTAACCGCAGCTTTATTAAAAGATATAAAAATAGTAAAATTAAACGCCATAATACAACAAAGCCTTTTATGATGTTTAAGGAATTTGGGGGCAAATGGTTCTTCCTCACTTGGTTCCAGAAATGGCTTTCAGGATCCTGGAATTCTAGAACCCACCTTGCCCATGCCTAAAAGTCAGAGTTGTCGATGTTTCTCTGTCCAGAAGTCATCAGAGGACCTATCATCATTTCACATGTGTTTTTGTTTGTTTGTTTGTTGATTGGTTTTGTTTGTTTGTTTGTTTGTTTATTTTACCATGAAAGGTGTACCTGTGTTATGTCTAAATCTTCATCAACAGGAAGTCTATCCCAGCAGAGGTTTACTACTCACACATGCTTGTTGTTAATGAATAAACAAGAAGATAAATACAAAAGGCAAGCAAATAAATCACATACAGCTCTCTGTAATGAAATAAGCATTGCTTTTTCCCCTTGCTTTCCACTTATTCCCCTTTCCTCCTTTTTTTCTGCAAGATGACTGTGAGATGTAAGGTGGATTGATTTGCACGGTGTTGCTGTTAAATCATGAATTCTGCCACCTAGAGTGTTCAAACCCTTCCCACATCGTTAATCTCAACTGAGCTGATGGGAATTGGATTCTACAAACAGGTTGTCTGCCAAAGGAGATGTCCCCAGGCAAATACTTAGAATAGTTTTACCCAGCAAGCCATGTTGTTTATTTTTTCAAAATAAACCAAATCTAAACAAAAACAACAATCTGTTTTCCCCATAGACTGATAAAATGGCCAAGAATGTGTTGAAAAAGAGATGAAAATAAATCACTCTGGACATATTCACTACTTGAAAAATCAAACTAATAGCCGTAGGAAACATGCACAAAATACAGGAAAAACTCAGTGATATGTTCGTGCGCAGATATTCCTATCTAGAGTCATACAAACCCAGCTGTGTCTCATTGCTTGTCTTCATCTATAGCACTGTAAGAGAGCACAGTGGTCAACAGGATGGGCTCAGTATCTGGGCACACTTGTGTAATTTCACCTTTCCCCATTACAATGTTGGCTATTTCATTTCTTCCTACAAGGCTATGTTTCCTCAGCCCTTGACTGGGGACCATAATAACACTTTCCTAGGAACTGCTGTGAATATTAGATAGCACAATTACAGGTAAGAAACCATAGTGGAGTCAGTAACCAGCACCTATGGTAAATCATTTCTGTTATTACTACTAATATTTCTACTTTCTACATATGCCACCTAACCTCTGTGGATTTCAAGCAATATAGAATGTATAGATATGTTCAATCTTAATAGATGGATAGTATCACTTAGGAGATATTTTTGGTTTTTCACAATGTCATGGACTATGGTAGCTGCTTTTTGATCACTTTCCCCTAGTGGGACTGCTCTACCAGACCTCAGAGTAGGAAGAAAAATTCAGTCCTCATGCAACTAGGTAAGCTGGGGTTTCTGGGTAGGGAAATTCCTCTATTCTGAGTAATAGGAGAATAATAAAGAGGAAGAGGAACTAGGAGTAGAAAAGGGAGGGTTCTATGACAGAGATGTAAATGGAATTAATTAATAAAAATATGGAAATAAAGGTCATACTGGAGGCTAAAGCAGAGAGATGGCCTTGATGCATAGAAGGAAAGGTACAGGTGCCAGCAGCTATATGAAGAATCTTAACAGAAAATAACAGATGGCCTAGCCACCAGCTGAGTGGCAACCTCATTGCTTCTGAGCAAGTAAAGGGCCCTTTTTCAGAACCAGTAAGTTTTGGAGTGGTTTGTTATGCAGCAATAACTAGCTGATACAGTTTTATATAATTTTCCTACACAAATTTATTTCACTTAAACAATTTGAAAGCCTGGAGTCATGTTTGTATGCATTTCTGTATAGTACATATGCTAGCTTTTGGCACCAGACCTTTCTGTCTGGCCTTGCCAAGTTGTTATACAAACGGAGAGATTTTTCTTGGAAAGAAGGAAAGCCACAGTACACAGAGAATAAACAATGTGATTTTACAAAGGACAAGACAAATCTTTAATTCCTGTTGACTTATTCTTGAAACTCAGTGAGGAAAAAAAAAAAAAAAACACCTCGCACTGATATTATCAAAGTAAAGTTAAAATGTGAGTTTGGTTTAAATAAATAGAATTCTGAGACTCTATTTATCACAGCACGGCACTTGATGATCATCATTTGAAGATTAGCATGTGGAAACCTGGGCAAAGAAATACTCCATTGTGTTTACTCTCAGAAAATGACAATCTTCTCCGCTCCACAAATGACCTGGGAACTATAACCCCTAGGCTGGTGGCAGAAAGCTAGGCAACAACTAGGTGATCCCATATTCTTGCCAGTAGGAATGAAACCAACCAACAGCTGTAAAACTGTAAGACTATTAAGGGGGTGAGAAATTTGAAAAGTGCAACATATCTATTTAAAGTAATTGGATTAGGATCCAAGAGAGTGGGCAGCAATGACTGCACAACAACCAACAGAACAAACTGTGACCCCCAAACACCAGCAACTTTGTTTCCCAGGAGAAAGAAAGCCCCATCATGAGGGAAACAATCGGGTCAGACCTCAGGTCACGCAGCTAATCCCTGAAAAAGTTCCTGGGTTCCTGAAGATGGAAGGTCTTAGTGCCTAACCACACACCTGCTTGCTGTGCACACCAGCCAGTGAATACTTTGTGGGTACAGGGGCCCACAACTCCAAACTCAGGCCTCCTGAACAAGGGAGTCATAGGAACAGCCCCAGACACTGCTCCAAAGCTCAACCTGTCTCTGTGAATTCGCCGGTTCTCCAATACAGCTTTGCCTAGCAAACATAGTGTCTGACTACAGTGTCTCAGCAACTGCAGCTCATTAACCTCAGAACAAGAAAGCTAGTGGCAGGGCAGCTGTCTCCAGGACTTCCCTTGTGAGTGGAGAGCCCCAGGTTTCTGAGGATTCGGGTTAGTCCACAGAATCCTACAACTGAGGAGAACTGAGGCAATTCCCAGAGAAACACCCAGCAGTCTGAGATCATACCAACAATCTGAGGAGGGCTCCTCAAGAACATCCTGCTTCCTGCCCAGGGCTCTTCTCAGATCACCCTCCCGAGATCTCCAGCGGACACCATAAACTAGAAGCCAGTTCCAGAGAACACGAGCTGGCTAAAGGCCAATGTAAAAATACAATCAACAAAAGCAAGACCAAAATGGCATCTTCCAGACCCCTGGATACCCTAACACAACTGAAACAGAAGAGAATGACCTTAAATCTATACTTATGAAGATGATAATAGAGGAAATGAATAAAATTTGTAAAGAAATGCAGGAAGATGCAGTCAAATAGAGTGAGGCCATTAGAGAGGACTGTGAAGAGGAAATGAATAAATCACTCAAAGAAATACAGTATTACAGTAAATACAAACAATCAGGTGAAAGAAATCAATAAAGCTTTCAGATCTGAAGATGGAAACGGAAACAATAAAGAAAGCACACATTGAGGCAATCCTGGAAAAAGAAAGTTAGAGAAGAAAATAGAAACTGCAGAAGGAAGCATCGGCAACAGAATACAAGAAATGGAGGAAAGAATTTCAGGTGTAGAAGATACAATGAAAGAAACAGATGCATCTATCAAAGAAATGTTAAATCTAAAAAATTCCTGACACAAAACAATCAAGGAATCAAGGACACCCATGATTAGATGAAATCTAAGAATATTCATAGCAATGGAGGAAAAAGAAGATTCTCATCTCTAAGGCCCAGAAAATACTTTCAACAAAGCATAGAAGAAATTTTTCCCTATTTAAAGAAACAGATGTCTAAAAGCATACAAGAAGCCTACAGAATACCTAATAGATTAAACCAGAAAAGAAAATCCTCTCACCACATAATAACCAAAATACTAAATATATAGAACAACAAAAAAAAAAAAGTTTAAATGCTTCAAGGGAAAAAGGCCAAGTAACACATAATGTCAAACCAATGTCAAAATAATACTTGACTTCTCAACAGAGACTATGAAAGGCAGAACAGTCTAGACAGATGTCATGCTGACCCTAAGAGAACACAGATGTCAGCACATACTTCTGTACCCAGAAAAACTCCCAATCATCTTAGATGGAGAAAACAAGATATTCCACAACAAAAACAATTGTAAACACAAATGTATCCACAAATAGAGCTCTAAAGAAGACACTTGAAGAAAAAAAATCCAACACAAGAAGACTAACTACACCAAGGAAAACACAGGAAATAAATAACTTCAATACAATAAAACTAAAAGTAGGGAAGCACACAAGCACACTACCACAACCAGCATCAAAATAAAAGGAAATAACAGTCACTGGTCATTAATCCCACTCAACATCAATGGACTCAACTCTCTAATAAAAAGACACAGACTAACAGAATGGATGTGTAAACAAGACCCAACATTCTGCTCCATACAAGAAACATGCCTCAGCCACAAACATAAGTATTACCTGATAAGCAAAGGACTGGAAGAAGGATTTCCAAGCAAACTGACCCACGAAGCAAGCTGGAGTAGCCATTCTAGTATCTAATAAAATAGACTTTCAACCAAAATTAATCAAAAGAGATGAGGAATGACACTTCATACTCATGAAAGGATAATTCTACCAAGATGCCGTCTCAATTCCAAATATCTATCCTCAAATACAAGGACACCCACATTTGTAAAAGAAACATTAATAAAGCTTAAACCACACATGGATTCCCACACATTAGTAGTGGGAGACTACATCACCCCACTCTCATCATAGGACAGATCAACAAAACAGAAGCTAAACCAAGAAATAATGACACTAACAGCTGTAATTAAACAAATTGACCTAACAGACATCTACAGAACTTTTCACACACACACAAAAGAATATACCTTCTTCTCAACACCTCAAAGAACCTTCTCCAAAACTGACCATATAGTAGGTCACAAAGAAAGCTTCAATATATATATATAAGATTAAAATAATAACTTGTATCCTATCAGATCATGATGGACTAAACCTGGACCTAAACAACAGAAATGACAAAAAGCCTGCACACATGGGAACTGAACAACTCTCTACTCAATGACAACTGGGTCAGGGAAGAAATTAAAAAAAAAAAAAAGAAATTAAGGACTTCCTAAAATTCAATGAAAATGAAGACACAGCATACCCAAACTTATGAGACATAATGAAAGCAGTGCTAAGAGGAAAGTCACTAAGTGCCTTCATAAAGTGATTAGAGATATCCCATACAAGCAATTTAATGGCACACCTGAAAGCCCTTGAAAATATGAGAGAGAGAAGCATACACACCCAAGACAAGTAGACAGCTGGAAATAATCAAACTCTGGGCTGAAATCAACAAATTACAAATGAAGTGAACTATTCAAAGAATCAACAAAACCAAGAGCTGGTTCTTTGAGAAAATCAACAAGATAGGCAAACCCTTAGCCAAAGTAACTAAATGCCAGAAAGATACTATTCAAATCAACAAAATCATAAATAAAAGAAAGAACATAACAACAGACACTGAGAAAATCCAAAGAATCATTAGGTCTTACTTCAAAAGCCTATATGACACAAAATTTGAAAATCTAAATGAAATGGACAATTTTCTTGACAGATTCCATTTACCAAAGTTGAATGAAGAGCAGGTAAGCAAATTAAATAGTCCTATATCCCCTAAAGAAAGAGGACTATATCCCCTAACAAAATAGGCCATCAATAGTCTCCCAACCAAAAAAAAATAATAATAATAATAATAATTCCTATGGCCAGATAGCTTCAGGGCAAAATTCTACCAGACTTTCAAATAAGAGCTAATGTCAATATTCTTCAAAATACAAAATAGAAGCAGAAGGAATATTACCAAACTCATTCCATGAAGCCACAGTCACTTGACACCTAAACCACACAAAGACCCAACAAAGAAAGAGAATTTCAGGCTAATCTGTCTTATGAACATTGATGCAAAACTACTGAATAACACAAATGGAATCCAAGAACACATCAAAGATATTATCCACCATGACAAAGTAGTCTTCATACCAGAAATTCAGGGGTGGTTCAATATATGAAAATCCATCAATGTAATCCACCATGTAAATAAACTGAAAGAAAAAAAAAAAAGACATGATCATCTCCTTAGATGCCAAAAACAACATTTGACAAAATCCAACACATGTTCATGTTTTGTCTTGGAGAGATCAGGGATACAAGGAACATACCTAAACATAGTAAAGGCAATAATTTAAAGCAATTCCACTGAAATCAGGGACAAGACAAGGCTACCCACTCTCTCCATAGCTCTTTACTATATTACTGGAAGTCCTAACCAGAGCAATAAGACAGCTAAAAGAGAGCAAGGAGACAGAAATTGGAAAGGAATAAGTAAAATTATCACTATTCGCAGATGATATAATAGTATACATAAGTGACCCCAAAAATTCTACCACGGAACACATACAGCTAATAAATACTTCAGCAAAGTGTTTATCAGGATACAAAATTAACTCAAAAAAACCAGTAGCCCTCCTGTATACAAGAGACAAATGGGCTGAGAGAGAAATTAGGGAAACAAAACCCTTTGCAATAGACAGAAAAACAATAAAGTATTTTTCTGTAACCCTAACCAAGCAAGTAAAAGGCATGTATGAAAAAAACTTCAAGTCTGTGAAGAAAGAAATTGAAGAATATACCAGAAAATGGAAAGATCGCCCATGCTCATGGATTGGTAGGATTAAAGTATTAAATATGGTCATCTTACCAAAACAATCTACAGAATGCAATCCCCATCAAAATTCCAACAAAATTCTTTACTGACTTTGAAAGAACAATTCTAAACTTCATATGAAAGAACAAATATATCAGAATAGCTAGAACAATCCTGTACAATAAAAGATCTTCAGGAGGTACTCCATCCCTGATCTCAAGATGTACTATAGAAAAATAGCAATAAAAACTACATGGTACTGGCATAGAAACAGATTGGTGGATCAATGGAATTAAATCAAAGACCAAGAAATAAACCCACAAACATACAGACAGTTGATTTTTGACAAAGAACCCAAAACCATACAGCAGAAAAAAAGCATCTTCAACAAATGGTGCTTGACTAACTACATGTAGGAAAATGCAAATAGATCCATTTTTATCACCCTGTACAAAACTAAAGTACAACTGGATCAAACATCTCAACATAAAACCAGACACACCAAATCTGTTAGAAGAAAAAGAAAAAGTGGGGAAGAGCATTGAACTCATTGGCAGAGGCAGCAACTTCATGAACCGAACACCAACAGCTCAGGCTCCTAGATCTAAATGAATAAATGGTGCCTCATGAAACTGAAAACCTTATGTAAAGCAAAGGACATCATCAGCAGAATAAAACGGCAGCCTACAGACTGGGAAAAGATCTTCAACACCCTACAACTAACCAAGGGCTAATATCCCGACTATATAAAAAAAAAAACTCAAGAAATTAAACACCAACAAAACAAATAATCAAATTAAAAAATGGAATATAGAGCTAAACAGAGAATTCTCAACATAGGAATACTGTATGGTGGAGAAACACTTAAAGAAACGCTCAGCCTCTTTAGTCATCAGAGAAATGCAAATCAAAATGACTTTAAAATACTATCTTGCACCCAGCAGAATGGGTAAGATCAAAAATTCAAATGACTGCCCATGCTGGCGAGGATGTGGACAAAGGGGAATATTCGACCACTGCTGCTAGGAGTGCAAACTTGTACAACCACTTTGGAAATTCAGTTTTCTCAGAAAATTGAGAATAGTGCGACCTTAAGACCCAGCTATACCACTCCTGGGCTTATACCTAAAAGATGCTCCACCATACACCATACAACCATGTTCGTAGCAGCTTTATTCATAATAGCCAGAATCTGGAAACAGCCCAGATGTCCCTCAATTGAAGAATAAATACAGAAATTGTGGTACATTTACACAATGGAATACTACTCAGCTATTAAAAAAAAGGAAATAATGAAATTTGCAGGCAAATGGTGGGATCTAGAAAAGATCATCCTGAGTGAGGTATCCCAGAAACAGAAAGACATGCATGGTATATACACACTTATAAGAGGATAGCAGCCATATAATACAGGATAAGCATACTACAATCCACAGACCTAAAGAAGACAAATAATAAGGGAGACCCTAGGGAGGCTGCCTAATTCTCATTCAGAAGAGAAAATTGGATAGACACAGGAAGCAGTTAAAGAGAGGAAACAGGACAGAAGCCTACCATAGATGTCCTCTGAAAGATACCACTCAGCCAGGGACCAAAGCAGATGTTAAGACTCACAGCTAAATGTTGAATAGAGCACAGGGAGTCCGTAGGAAAGAGTCAAGGAGTAGAAGGACCTGGAGGGGACAGGAGCTCCATATAAAGACCAACAGAGGCAACAAGTCTTGGGCCAGGGAGGCCTGCAGAAATTGATGCATCAACCAAGGATCACACATGAAGAGGACCTAAAACCCCAGCTCAGATGTAGCCCATAGACTCAGTCTCTAAGTGCATTCCCTAGTAAGAAGAGCAGGGACCATCTCTGACATGGACTCATTTGCCTGCTCTTTGATCACTTTGCCCTGGTGCAGGTCTTTGCCAGGCCACAGAGAAAGAGGATTGGGCAGTACTAATGAGACTTGATAGGCTGGGGTTAGATTGTAGAGGAATAGGGGAGGAGGGGAGGAGGAAGGAGGGAGAAGGACGAGGGTGGGACTAGAAGGAGATGAGGGAGGGGGCTACAGTTACGGTGTAAAATAAATAAATTATAAAAAGTTATTTTAAATTTTAAAAAATAATAAAATATTTGTACTTTGAAGCCAATGAGATGGCTCAGTAGATTACAGCACTTACCACCAAACCTGATAACTGCAGTGAAAGGGAAGAAGCACCTCTTACAAGTTGTCCTCTGACCTCTTCCACATTTTTTTGCATGTGCATGCACACACATGCTAATGAATGTGATTAAAAATAATAAGGAACAAAAATATTGTAAGTGTAGTTTCACTTTCAGGTCAGAATAAAAGGAAAGAAGAAATAGAAGAAGGGAGAGAAAGAGGGTTACAGGGGTAGGGAGGAAGGGAGAAATTTACTTTATATGGTCAAATGGAAATCTTTTCAAAAGTACAAACCAGAAGCCTCAAAGGCATTGTTGGTTAAAAAGAAAGAAGAAAAAGAAAAAGAAAAATCTTGAAGCCTAGCATAAGGAAAGCAATTGAGATGAGACTAGCAAAGTGTTTCAAAAAGGTGTGAGAACACCTGTAAACCACATGGCAGAGCATTTTGTTCAAAAATATATACACATTATTTCTAATTTTTGGTTCTTTTTTTTCAAGCCACTATAATCAATTTAGCCTCTCATTCTGTTACTAGTTCTTAGTAAATTCTCTCAACTTTTTCAGTGAAAATATTATTACTTTATTTGCCATTACTGGTACGAACCACTCCTCATTTACCAGGGCACCTGCAATCTAGGGTCTCCCAGCTCCCTCACAAGATCACTTCTCTCTTTTCAGATGTACTTGATTTTAAAAATACCTTTATTAATTATTTTATAATTTCATATGTGCATATTATGAGTATGTCCTTCTGTCCTTTATTACCCTTCTCTCATCCCCATTGTTTCCTACTTTTTCACACCAAGTCCCCATCATACTTCCATGTTTCAGTTTTGCTTTTTGACCACTAGATTTAACCGGGGTGATAGAGCTATCCACTGGACTATGAACAACTCATTGAAAACTATATTATTAAAACCAATGAGTTCCTTTCTTCCATCAACCACTGGCTGCTGTTAGCTCCCCTGGGCAGAGCCAGGCCTTGGGAACCCTTTCCTTACTCACCCACTCAGTCTTATGCAACCCCTACACAGGTAACAGCAACTGTTGTGAGTGTACAAGTACACAATCGTGCCATGCCCATAAGAGAGCATTTTACTCTGCTCCTCCCTGTTGTTTGTTCTTACATTTGTTCTACTCCACTCTCCCCGGATGTTTCCTGAGCTTTGGAGGGAGTGATATGCAGCCACAGTTAACTATGTGCGCTCAACATTCGTGTGTTTTCGACATCTTGACTAGCCATAAGTATCTGCATTAACTACTATTGTAAAGAGAAACATCTTTGAGCAAGGCTGGCAACAGCACTAGTCTATGAGTATTTTACATACAATATTTTTGAGGGAGTTGGACATATCCTTCAACAAAACTAAAGAAGCACTTTTATCCCTAGGGCTAACAACAACCTCAGTCCTTTGGAGAGGGTCACAATACCAAGCAAGAATGCTTTCCTTTGATAAACCTACTAAAATCTGTACACCTAAAGAAACTAATCAAGAGGGAGGACTCTTACTAAAACGCTCAATTCCTATCCAGAAAGGCAAAGAGGCTGGACATCAGAAGAAGGAGAAAAGAGGGAACAAGTCAGGAGCCTTTTCAGAGGACCTCTGAAAAGCTCTGCCCTGCAGACTATCAATGTAGATGCTGAGACTTATGGGCAACCTTTGGGCAGAGTTTAGGGAATCTTAGGAAAGAAGTGGGAAACAATAATATCTGGAGAGGACAGGAACTCCACAAGGAGAGCAACAGAACCAAAAAATCTGAGCACAGGGGACTTTCCTGAGACTGATATTCCAACCAAGGACTATGCATGGAGATAACCTAAGACCCTTGCACAGATGTAGCCCATGGCAGTTCAATATCCAAGTGGGTTCCATTGTAATAGGAACAGGGACTGTCTCTGACATGAACTGATTGGCCTGCTCTTTAATTACCTCCTCCTGAGGGGGGAGCAGCATTACCAGGCCACAGAAGAAGACAATGCAGCCACTCCTGATGAGACCTAATTGACTAGGATCAGAAGGAAGGAAAAGAAGTCCTCCCCTATCAGTGGACTTGGGGAGGGACATGCATGCAGAGGGTGGAGGAAGGGAGGGATTGGGACAGGAAGAGAAAGAGAACCACAGGGGGGATACAAAGTGAATAAAGTGTAATCAATAAAGAAAAAAAATATTAAAAAAAAAGAATGCCTTCCTTTAAGGCCAGCTTCAAATCCAATAAGAAATCAGTTGGTTACCCCCACTGCAGTCATGCCATGACTGCACCAGTAAGCATCTCTTACTCAGTTTCTAGTGCAGAGTACAAAATCTAATGCTGGGCAGGACCATGGCTGACTCTTCTCCCCTAGGTTCATGTCTCAAACCTTCTGGGGCTATGAATCTAGCCTGAAGGAATGAAGCTTCCCTTCCGGCTCAGTTTCAGCATAGTTTCTCTGTGTTCTGAAACCAAAGTACATGACAGTGTGTTTCCTACTGCAGAGATACATGCACATCCATGTTCATTGCTGATCTGTTCACAATAGCCAGGATATAAAGTCAGCCTAGATGTCCATCAACAGATAAATAAATAATGAGTACACAATGGAACTTTGTTCAGCCTTAAAAAATGAAATCATGTAATTTTCAGGTAAATTAATGGAACAGTAAGCGTTATATTGAACAAGGTAATTCAGACCAAGAAAGTCAAACATCTGTTTCCATCAGCTGCTAAGTGGAGCTTCTCAGAGTACAGCTCTGTTAGGAGCTTGTCTGCAAGCATAGCAGAATATTGTTAATAGTGTCATGGTTGGCTCTTTCTCATGGGGTAGGTTTCAGGTTGGACCAGGCATTGGTTGGACATTCCCTCAGTCTATGCTCTATCTTTATTCCTGCACATCTTGTAGTCAGGGTACATTTAGGGTTGAAGGTTTTCGGGTAGGTTGGTGTTCATCTTCCTCAACTAAGAGTCTTCTCTAGTTAGATGGTGTTGTCTTCAGTCTCCATGACCCTATGCTACTAGGAGTCTTAGTCTCCATATCCTCCCTGAAGCCTACCCTGCCTTAGGTCTCCAGTTTGTCACATAGATACCTCCATCTATGAGTCCTCTTCACTCTGCAGGCCCTCTGGCCTCCCGCTCCTGCTCTCCCCAGGACTGATGTCCACCTTCATTTCTCTCTGTGCTACCTGTTCTACTCACCTACCCTCTTTTCAGCCACATCTGCTGTCTGTTCTATTTCACCTTCTGAACGTGATTTAAGCATCCGCCCTTGGCCCTCTTTGTTACTTATCTTCTTATGGTTTGTGAATTGTAGTATGTTTATCCTGTACTATATGGCGAAAATCCACTTATGAGTAAGTATATACCATGTGTGTTTTTCTGGTTCTGGGTTTACCTTGCTCAAAATGATCTTTTCCAGTTCAATCATTAGCCTGAAAATTTCATGATTTCCTTGTTTTTAATAGCTGATCCATTCATCTATAGATGCTAGTCTTCCCTTTAAAGGCCTACTTCAAAATCCAAAGATTAGATTAAAATTTGTCTGACTTCTGAATCTGACACTATCCTATTTACAGCTGAAGTTAATCTTTGCAGAACATCAGTGAAGGTTTCTTTTTGACCTTGCATAATTTTGGTAAATGACTCAGATCTCTTTTCTGATTCTTCATCCTTGTCCTAAGAATTTAAAGCTGATAAATGACATAGTGCAGGATGTGATTATCAAATTTAAGCTGGCTTTGTAACTCAGTATATTGACTTTCACCTATCAACTGATTCTGGGAAACAGTAATACCTCTAGCCTTATGGCCCTAGGTATGACTTTTTTTTTTTTTTTTTTACCATGTTTGCCATTGTAACTGAAGAACAGCTTTCAATATTGCTGTTGTCAAATATTTCTAGTCTTGGGAGATAATCGTGCCCTGAGCTGCCCATGAATTTAATATCTATTTCACATATGGTAAATGCATACCACATGAAATGATAGTTTTCTTAAATCTCCTCAAATCTAATATGTCTATAGGATTCCATTTGACTTCTTCATAACCTTGGGGTTGCCTATCATCTTCTGGTATGTCTTGTATACTAATCAGATAAACAGTTTGGTTTTCTAACAACCTTTGGCCACCCCCCCTTCACTTTCATCATGTGGTGGTATGGTAGGTTCTTGTCTAAATTCCTCTGTCTGCATATGAATATTTTTCTTATTTTCATTTATAGGTCTTTCTAAGGCTTATCTAAATTTCTCTATGCCTGAATCCTTTTTTAAAAATTTTCATTTGTAAGTCTTTCTAAGGCTTATATCTTACTAGTCCATTTTTCATATTTTTTCTAAAGCTTTTTTCTTTGAGCAGGTACGGAAAGCCAATATGGCTATTAAGGATAAATTATGAAATAAAAAAATCATAATTATCATAATTATTATTGAGCCAATTTCACGTAAGTCATTTGGCCCTTTATTTTCTGCTTCCATTTTCAAGCCATCTAAAGCAGCACTCTACAGGGTCCTAGAACCTAGTATTATGGTATTTCTCATCCTTAACTCTCTCCTTGAAGACTTCCCAGGTAACATCAAATCTGATGGCTTTTCAGTTTGTCCACAGCTGGAATAGTTTCTCTCTCCCTCTTGTTCCATTCATTGGAGTGCCAAACTGTTGTTTTTGAGCAAAAACCCAAATCTTTGATTTTACCAATAAGGACTCAGGAGTCAGATGCTTAGGTAAAAGCCTACTAGCTCAGAGAGGCAGAGAAAGTGCCCATCTGGCCTTCCTACTCAGCCAGTGTCCAAGAAAGAAAGAGCCTTCTCCTTTTCCACACTATCTTAAAAACCCTTCAAACTGAATGTCTTTCCTTTCTACTTCCTATGCATCCCGCTATCTGTCCTCCAATCTTCTTCTCATGCTCTATGTTTTTTTTTCCTATGTTCACTCCTTGTTAACTGGTTGTTTGCCCTGCCTCTTGACCTATGGTTGACTTTATTTCATCCTGTTTCCAGAAAGCTTTTGGATTAAAGGTGTGTGATAACATCTGAGCCACACAACTAGAAACAAGTTGTTCCAATACACAGTCTTGGGGTTCACAGTGTGGTCAAATATCCTGCAACAGTTGATTCCCTGATATCTTTATTGGCCTGTTTGTTGTTTGTATATTGGAGGACTGCTGATTTTTTTAAGTTAATCTTATATTAGCCACTTTACTGAAGGTGGCTAGATACAAAAGTGTTGGGGGTCTCTTATGTATCTACCGTATCATCTGAAAATGTCAATACTTTGACTTCCTATTTTCTAATCTGTATCCCTTAGAAAGTTGTCTTATTGCTGTAGCTAGAACTTCAAGTATTGCATAGATATGAAGAGAGTGAGTGGGCAGCCTTGTCTTCTCCCTGATTTTAGTAGAATTTGATTAAGTTTCTCTTTAACCAATGTATCAGTTTCTTCTATCATACCTTATAAGCCTGAGATTCTATCTCCCATCTCTTGTATTCTGTTGGTGATGTTTGAATCTGTAGTTCCTGTTCACTTACCTACATTTTCCATCTTCAGGATTCTTTCAGGTTATGTTTTCTTTATTGCTGCTGTTTCCATTTTCAGGTCATATACAGTTTTATTCCTTTTTCCACCTGTTTTCTTGGCTTTCTTTAAGGGTAATATTCATTTCCTCCAATTGTTTCTTTTTTCCTAGATTTCTTTAAAATATTTATTCACTTGCTCTTTATGGACCTCTATCGTCTTCATAAAGTTGGTTTTAAGGTCATTTTCTTGTGCTTCAGCTGTGTAGGAATATTCAAAAGTTGCTCTAATAGCATAGCTGGGTTCTGATGGTGCCACATTACCCTGGCTGTCTTTGATTGTGTTCTTATGCTGGTGAGATGATTTCTGTTTCCTCTTTGGTCTTTTTGTCCTTGTAGTCTATATTTCTAGTGGCTGATGTGACCTCTGGGACTTCTGGCAGCTAGTGTAGCCTGACTGGAAATATGTAATTTTTAAAAGCCTAAAAGCAAAACATACATCGATGTTTAATTATTATTAAAATTTGCTTAAAATATTATTTTAAGAAAAATGTCTTTTAAGCAGGTGAGATGGCTCAGCGTGGGAAAAGGTCCTTGAGGACAAACTTGACAGCCAGAGTTTGAATCCCAGAAAAACTGGTTCTTTCAAAGTTATACACTGGCCTCCACAGTTGCTCTCTCTCTCTCTCTCTCTCTCTCTCTCTCTCTCTTCCTCTTTCCTTCTCTCTCTCCCTCTCTTCCTTTCTCTCTCTCTCTCTCTCACACACACTCACACAATGAAATGAATAAATGTTGGGGCTGAGGGCACAGCTCAGTGTGTAGGATGACTTCCCAGGAAAATGTGAAGGCCTGAGTACAATTGGTAGTATCTTCACAAAGCCCAGAAATGTCGCCTGAGTGTAGTCCCAGCACTCCTACAGGAGTATGAAAGGAGAAAATGGCAGAAGCCTGGAAGTTATAGGTCACCTTACCTGGCACAGACAACAGAAAAATAACAAAAGTAGGTGAGGACCACACCAGAGATTGCCCTTGGTCCTCCCTAGGTTTATGATGGTACACACTTGCCACAACACACACACATATACACATAAACACACATAGCACAACACACACAACACAACACATACACAACACAGCATACATGCCCACATATACCCACGACAACACACACACACATACACACACATGCCACAAAACACACACATACACACATATCTGCTACAATACACACACACACACAGTGCCTTTTTCTGGCTTATTGAGAAATAATTAAACAGACAATTCTAGTTAAAGTGTCACTAAAACATAGACAACCAGTGATTTCGTTTACTCATTTTTATTTCATTCTTCTTGTAAATTAATAAATTTGCGCATATATGATTTGGCATGTCTTTGAAAAAAGACTATCATAGATTTATAGACCAAATATTTATGCTTTAATAAAAACTATTGATGGTAGAAAATTGCCTTTTCAATATAATATAAATTTACATTTTCATCAACAATGTGAGAAAGTTCTTTAATAGACTGACCAGTTTTCAATTCTTAAGGTCTATTATTTCTTTTCAAAACTATTCTGTCCTTCTCTTTGATAATTTTCTTATAGTAGCTTTTATAAACATTTTAAGAAGTCTTTGTTTGATATGAATTTGAAAATACTTCAAAATTTTATTTTCCTATTCTTTATATTTCTATAATTTTATTTAATTAAAAGATGACATCTATAAGATTAAATTTTGTGTAAATTAAATTGCTTTTAGTTAGCAAAGACATATTAGGTTCGATCTTAAGCATGATATAATAAGTCATAGATGCTATGTAAGCTTTTTATAACAACGAAAAACAGTTTTGAGAGCTAAGAGTAGCAGTAGACTAGGAGCCACCCTTATTTCCGCTGGTGAGGGAGCGAATCTGTGTGAGGGGGACCCAGCTCAACATTGAGGACCCAGCTCAGCAGTGGAACCCAGCTCAGCAGTGAGACCCAGCTTAGCAGTGAGTTTGTCCCGAGGTTGGGGAAGTCAGAGCTCTGCCTAGCTTCCTCTTTGAAAAGGAGCCTTCTCTTATCTGCTAAGGAACTCCAGGGCTAATGGCATTCCCCCCCTCTCCCCCCCCCCCCCCCGCTGAGCTGGGTCCACATTGCTGAGCTGGTCCCACTGCTGAGGTTGGCTGCTTTTCTGCAGATGCCTTGGTTTCACTGCCTTCCAGTAACCTTTCACCTCCTGCATGGGTTTATAAAGCTTTCCTACTATTTCTCTGAGATAAAGTCTTTGTTCCTCCTCACTCTGATTCATTTCTTCACCAGATGGAATAACGCTGGCTCCTAGCCTACTGTTACTCTTAGCTCTCAAAACTGTTGCTCTGACTTCCAACCTCGGGATAAGCCTCGGGTCCTCAGCTTGACTGTTTTTCCCTTCACAAATGACTGTTATAATACTTAATACCTAAAATGTAACTGATAAGAAAAAAAATAAAAATAAATACTTAATACCTAAGGATTTGATCTTTCTTTAAAAATTCCAGGAATTGTGTCAGGTTTGTAAGTATTCAACATGTTGAGAAAATTTCTTTTCATACACTGCATTTAAAAGTATAGTATCAAATGTTCTCTTATTTCATACTTTAATCTTGAACTATATCAGTAAATCTTTGCTATATTTTATTAATTTTGTGTCTTTTCCAGGGACTACACAGTGGACCTGCTATATCTGCTTTTTATAGTTCCATTTTTTTCAAGAACATTTACCACTTTCCATAGTTCAGGATGTTTTACTAATTTCTGTCTTTTATGTTCTGTGATGTGGCTTTCTGGCACTTACTGTCTCAATGTTCTTAATTGTGTATTTATTTCTTTGATGGCTTTTCATTTGACTGGCATTTCTTCATGGATTTTTGCCAGCTCACATCTCGTTTTCTATTGCTTTCCAGCAATTACCTGGTCTCCAACCTTTGCAGCTTGATTTTGTCTGTTTGTGTAAATTTTGATAACGTAGCTGCAGTTTTCATTCCTCAGTGATAACATCCCCCGGCTCTGTCCCTGATAACCTGTTTTGATTCCTACTTTATGCATTTCTGTGTATGTGTGGGAATTTTGCTGACAGGGATTTCATTTCCTTTTACACCATTTCTTGTCTATTTCATCCATCTTTGGATGAACTGGATTTTTCCAGCTAAGTAATTTGTCAGTTTCCAACAAAATATAAAACACCCAGTTATATTTGACCTTTATGCAGAGCAGCAAGTTTCTTTTAATGCCTGTTCTCTGCAATCTTTGTTATATTCTACTTTTCAAGTGTGCAACTCTTTTTGTCTGTATAAATTTTGATAATTTGTATAAATTTGATAATTTTGACAGTTTTCATTCCTTAGTGATAACTTTTCCCAGAGCTTAGTCTTGTTGGACCCAGTGATTCTGTTTGAAAGGATCTAGTATATAGGGAGGACTGGGAAGAACCAAGTAGCCCTTTTTTTTTTTTTTTTTTTTTGCCTAACAGGACTTGATTTCCTTTGTGTTTTCTCTTTGTCTCATTCTGGGCTGCTTCTCTGAGTCAACCTGAGTGAGGGTTGACTCACACTAGCACGGTTTCCCCACCATGACTCAGGAACACTGGACTTTCTGTTCATGAGCAGCTTCTTGTATGATGAGGGTTTTCTTCTTTTTGGTGCCATTTTCATGAATGCTGCAGAAACACTGCTTCTGTTTATTAAGGTTTTAAAAAGCCTCTTTCTTCAGAGATTTGTGGATTTCCACATGAAAATATTATGCATATTTTATTGAATTTATACTTCAAAATTCAGTTCTTTGTGTAACCACCAAACAGCAATGTGCTTTTAATTTTCAGGTCTACCTCTTTATTGATGCTTGATTGGAAAACAACTAATTTTTACATATTAACTTTGTATCCTCAAGGTAATAATCATGACTTACTATTTCTAGGAGTTATTTTATTGTTTTTTTTCTGATTTAAAAAAAATGTATTACCTAAAGTGAGGATTTCTTTCTATTTCACTTATTTCTTTTCTTGTCTTGCAGAATTAGAAAACAATTGAAAGACTTGTTTGGAAAAAAAACTTCAAGTCTCTGAAGAAAGAAAGAGAAGAAGATATCAGGAGATGGAAAGATCTCCCGCGCTCATGGATCAGTAGGATTAACATAGTGAAAATGGCCATCCTGCCAAAAGCAATCTACATATCCAATTCAATTTACAAAAAATACCAACACAATTCATTACAGACTTTGAAAGAAAAAGTCTCAACTTCATATGGAGAAGCAAAAACCCAGAATTTCCAAAACGAACCTGTGCAACAACAGATTGTCTGGAGGTATCTCATCCTTGATCTCAAGTTGTACTACAGAGCAATAGTAATAAAAACTGCATGGTATTGGCATAGAAACAGAAAGGAGGATCAATGGAACTGAATAGAAGACCCAGAAAAAAAAAAAAAAAAACCCACACGCCTATGAATGTTTGATATTTGACAAAGAAGCCAAAACTATTCAATGGAAAAAAAGCATCTTCGACAAATGTTGCTGGTCTAACTGGAAGTCTACATGTAGAAAGATACAAATAGATCCATACTTATCACCCTGCACAAAACTAAAGTCCAAGTGGATCAAGGACCTCAACATAAAACCAGATGCACTAAATAGGTTAGAAGAAAAAGTGGGGAAGAGCCTAGAACTCATTGTCACAGTAGACAACTTCCTGAACAGAACACCAACAGTACAGGCTCTAAGATCAACAATTAATAAATGGGACCTCATGAAACTGAAAAGCTTCCGTAAAGCAAAAGACACTGTCGTCAGAACAAAATGACAACCGAGAGACTGGGAAAGGATCTTCACCAACCCTATATCTGCCAGAGAGTTTATATCCTGAATATATAAAGAACTCAAGAAGGTAAAAAGCAACAAATCAAGCAATTCAATTAAAAAATGGGGTACAGAGCTAAACAGAGAATTCTCTATAGAGGAATATCAAATGGCCAAAAAACACTTAAAGAATGTCCTTAGCCATCAGGAAGATGCAAATCAAAATGACCCTGAGATTTCATCTTATACCCATCAGAATGGCTAAGATAAAAAACTCAAGTGACAACACATGCTGGAGAGGATGTGGAGAAAGGGGAACCCTCCTCCACTGCTGGTGGGAATGCAAACTTGTACAACCACTTTGGAAATCAATCTGGCGCTTTCTCAGACAATTAAGTATAGTGCTTCCTCAAGATCCAGCTATACCACTCCTAGGCATATATCCAAAATATGCTAAAGTACACAACAAGGACATTTACTCAACCATATTTGTAGCAGCTTTATTTGTAATAGCCAGAACCTGGAAACAACCCAGATGTCCTTCAACAAAGGAATGGAGACTGAAATTGTGGTACTTTTACCCAATGAAATTCTACTCAGCAATTAAAAACAAGGAAATCGTGTATTTTGCAGGCAAATGGTGGGACCTAGAAACGATCATTCTGAGTGAGGTATCTCAGAAGGAGAAAGACACACACAGTATATACTCACTTATAAGTGGGTACTAGACCTATAAAATGGGATAAACATACTAAAATCTGTACATCTAAAGAAGACTAAACAAAAAAGAGGACCCGGGGTAAGATAATCAGTCCTCACTTAGAAATACAAATGGGATGGACATTGGAAGTAGGAGAAAACAAGGAATAGGACAGGAGCCTAACACCAAGGTCCTCTGAAAGTCTCTATTTAGCAATGTATCAAAGCAGATGCTGAGACTCATAACCAAACATTGGGCAGAGTGCAGGGAATCATATGAAAAAAGGGGGAGTTAGTATGACCTGGAGAGGACAGGACCTCCACAAGGACTAAATATATCTCAGCACAGGGGTCTTTTCTGAGACTGTTTCCCCAACCAAGGACCATGCATGGACATAACCAAGAACCCCTGCTCATATGTAGCCCATGGCAGCTCAGTATCCAAGTGGCTACCCTAGTAAGGGGAACAGGGACTGTTTTTGACATGAACTCAATGGCTGGCTCTTTGATCCCCACCCCCCATCGAAGGAAGAAGCAGCCTTGCTAGACCACAAAGGATGACATTGCAGCCAGTCCTGAAGATACCTGATAAGCTAGGGTCAGATGGAGGGGGAGGAGACCTCCCCTATCAGTGGATTTAGAGAGTGGCAGAGAAGAGATGAGGAAGGGAGGGTGGGATTGAGGGTGAGATTGGGAGGGATTGAGGGAAGGGGCTACAGCTGGGATAAAAAGTAAATAAATTGTAACTAATATAAAAAATAAAAATTTAATTAAAAAATTGTATTAACCTAAAGTGAGGATTTCTTTCTATTTCTTTTATTTCCTTTCTTGTCTTGCAGAATTAGAAAGCAATTCTAGTACAATATTGCAAATCATTAACAATAGAAAACATCTCCTCATGTGAAAGCTTTTTATTTTGTTATAGCTTTTTATTTTTTCTGACATTTATTTATTTGTGTATGCATGTGGGGGAGTCGGAATCAGAATTAGCCTGACAGATTGTAATTTTATTTCTTTCTTAAGTTATTGATTGAATGTCATCCTGGGGCCAAACATGCTTGATGCATGTTACCCCAGTGCTGTGCATCACATACTGAAGTTTTTGTTTGAAGATACGTTTAAGTTTATAACCTCCTCATGCTTCTGTTTTTCCTTTTTTCTTCTTGAAATATTATTTTTTGTAAAATAAAAAATGATGCTTATTATGTAGACTGTTTTATGCCACAGACTGTTCCTTATCTCATCCTGCTATATGATTGAAAATATTATTCTTTCCCTTGAATTTACTTTGAGTTTGCAGTTAGGTCTAGATTTTTTATAGTAAAACACTCTTACCTTCCTCTACTCCCAATTTTTGGAGAGAACTTTCTAACGCGTTGTATTAAGACTGATTATATTTCTAGTTGTGTATGTGTGGTGTGGCCAATATGATTATTATCTGGATTCATTATTTTATTAGGGGTTTAGATAGTGATAATCATTATTTCTTCCATATTTCTTAGCTAGAGTAATTTAATACACTGTCTTTTTAATACCTAGTGGATAGCTAACTACCATTCATTGCTCAAGGGATATATGGTAAAGAAGAATTAGGTTAATTTTACTGTTTATGAGTTTTCAAATTTTCCTGGCATTCTCCAAGACTGATAATATGTATATACTTAAATATTTTTGGTATCTATTCAATAATAGTTTATTCCTTTGTTGTTCTAATTGGGCACTCTTTTGTCTGTCAGGACCAATTTATGTTAGGACCTGAGTATTATTAACATAAGAACATTAATATTTTGTGACATTCTTTCTAGTGCAATAGGATTGTCTAGACTTATCTTGTGTGTTACCAATCATACAACTGAAACTACCATTTTCCCAGAGTTCACTATTCAGTCAATCAGCATGCAAAACAAAATGGTGATTGAATACAATCCCCTGAAGAAATGCTGAAGAACTTAATGGATACAAGCTAACCTAGAAAACCCTTAAAAAATAGAAAGCTCAAGGCAAGGTACTTTCAATAGAGACAAAGGAAAAGTCTAGTAGGCAACCAAACTCATAGGTTCAAATCCCTGTTTAGATTTTTAAGGCACATAAAATGCTTAGAATTTTTGAAAAATATTTATGAACATTGAGTAAGTTTCATAAATACTTACTGTTAATTGTAACATGAGTAATGTTATCAGTATATTAACCAAAATGTGATCATTATCAATACACAAAATTCCCCAAGGAAGCTGTAGCCCTTGAATATAGAGAAAAGTTCTTCAATTTATTTTGAATGAGTGATAAATTTATAGCCAATTAAAATATGAACACAGTATGTTTGCTTTGTAAGAAAATCCTATATTCTTAGGCCTCAGAAGAAAGCATGATACTGATGGACTCTTGTTCTCACAGCTATGATAGATTCCAAGTCAAGGGATTCTGACCATTGCTTAACCTCTGGTAACATCCTCCTTTCCCACCCCATATTGAATCAGTCGCCATACTGAGTTTTTCAGGCATCACTTCACATTTCTTCCTTCAATAAAATCTATGAAATGACAAAACAAAACAAAGCATTCACCTGAAGGGGACAGACACAAGAGCAGTGTATATATACACTTAGGAAGGTTGCTTGATAGGAGAAAGAATTGCTACATGTCGGGTGATAGGACACAAACATTCTAAGATTGTTAGCATAGTTGAGAAAAAAAAGTCTTTCCACCTAAAACTGAGGCAAAGAACATCTACACTGTGGTCATAAAACACCACGAAAGATCTGAGATTACCTATACTTTTTTTGACAACAGAATTAAGATTCATCTCAATCTTTCCTTATTCTTTTCCAACAACTTTGTTAGAAGTGCAATAAAAGTGTTGAGTGGTTGTACAATCCTATTTCACACATACCAAGAGCCCAGGATGACACTGACCTATAAAGTATACTTTTTTTTTTTAATTTTTCTGTAGTTTATATCCCAGAATTTGGGGCAGGTGGGTTAAGTCAACAATTACAATTATTGAAAATGTTATTTTTTTATCAATTAATCATAACATTTTTGTAGCTGATTTATAAGTATTTATATCTTGTATAATATATTTCATACATATTCTAACATATATTCCAGCAATGGCTGCTATCAAAGGAAAGTTCAAGAATCCAGTAGCTGCTCAGGTGATGAAGCTGGATGTCTCAACTGGTCTTCAGGATATGCTGGAATCCCAAAGAAGTAGGCTCTAATGCCAGTGAAGGAATGAACTCTCTAGCAGGGTAAAGGCAAGCAGGCAAAGAAAAAAAGCCTCCTTCTTCCATATTCTTATACAGCTTCCAGCAAAATGTATGGCCCAGATTAGAGGTGAGTTTTCCCACATCAAATGATCTGAATTAAAAATGTGCCTTCCCAAGTTAAGGTCTGGATTAAAAGTTTGTCTTTTCCCAGCTCATAAAGATCTGAATTAAAGGTATGTCTTCCTACCTCAAAGATACAGAAGTGGATCTTCCTACTTCAAATTAAGCAAAAATACCTCACAGGAATACTCTCCATTTGGGGGTTTTAGTTAATTTCAGATGCAGTAAAGTTGACAACCAGAAATAGCTATACAGAGTCGAAAAGAGCACTTTCAACTTTTCTACCACAATACTTAGGAATTAACGTACGGATTTTAGCCACAGTGATTCTGCTTAAAATACTTTTTTCCTAAAATAATTCAATACCCCTCATGTAATGTAAGAGCTACTGAAATCACTGTTGTACTTCAGCATGGAACATATATTCTATCTTTTTACAAGAGAAAAAGAGTCTGCTGAATTTTATCTGAAAATGTAGTATTGCCTTTTTGAGCTGCTCATCTCCTCAACGTGCTTACAGAAGTATTTATCTGGCCATCACCGACTACCTAGCCATACGACAATATCAGATTTAATATAATGAAGTCTAGACTGTGGTTGCCAAAAAGAAAACAAATTTAGGCAATCCTGGGATTTGTATCTTTGTTTGCCATGGTTTGCTGCTTGTCCTCAGAGTATGAAAACTTTTCCTATTGGTAGCTAGCCTAGCACAACCACGTGACAGACATCAACCTGGTGATGTTACTAGAGGTTCTGGATTGAGCTGGCTCTATAGTGACGTTGACCTTCACTTGTGTTCTCCCACTTACATCACCTCAAGGGCTCTCTGTCTCTTGCAACCATGGTAACTTTAAGTGATTCTATATCTAATTTAATCTTAATAGAAACACATGAAAACTTCAGAAATCTAACAAATCTAATAAATATTTCTTTTGTTGAAAGGGAAAGGGGAAAAAAAAAACCCTTGAAATTCTTAGTCCAGGGACACAAGTATTTGTTTATGGTAAGAATACTCTTAATATGTAGATTCAGATTCAAAAAAGTATGAACACAATATACATCTATAACTGGCATTTAAATAAATGTGTACACAAACTATTTGTATACGTAAGTATGTATATTTAAGGGTAAGAATATATCTACACATATGGAAGAATAGCTATTTTAATATTCACTGACATTTGCCTGCACTGCATTATGTCTGCCACGATTTCCTCCCGGTTTTAAAAGTAATTTGATACCTCAACTCTAGCCTAGTAAACCTCAGTTTCCCTTTGTCCAAATAAACTTAATAAAAGCGGAGTTGACTGCACACACTTTCATGGGTTTAAATAACACTGCAGTACCTATATGAACTGGTTAGGTGCTATTTGTCCACTACATGAAATTAAGAATACATTCATCCTCATGGAAACCAAAGAAAAACCAAAAGGGAAGTCATTTAGCGACGTTTCTAGATTAATGTCATTCAGACTAGACACTCAGTTATTACTTGACAAATATAAGTTGTTTCATCTATGATGTGTTCACATATAAAATCTACTTTCCACCTAGAAATGCGTAGCCTTAAATATTTGAATTTGTTATTACCTCTCCAGGATGAATTACTTTTAGCCTTTGGTCAAACTAAGAGTGAATATCCATATCTGTGGAGTAGAGGGTGTTTCTCTATTCTCTTTGTCAAACATGCTTTGGAACACTGAGTAGTAAGTTAATTGCTATCAGGATTGAAATATTTCTTACTGAGAGGGAATGGGCAAGAATGAAGACAAGTAAACAGGCCTTTGCCAATTGACATGGACCTAGAATTTATGGATAGTCAAAGGGATGATAATTTTCAAGGTTGTCTTCTTGCAATAGCTCATTAGATGTATTTCACATACAACTAACTTAAACAGAAGAGGCTAATAATTCCACTTAAACAGAAATACACGAAATAAATTCTAAAGTCTATTCCATCATTTTAAACATGAACCATCCATTATTAAAATTCTGAGATTTAAAAAAAATAATGAACTTATCAGTACAAAATTATCCATCAAATTTATTTTCCTTTTAAGATAATGTATAAATGAAGGACCCAATGTTTAAAAAACTAAATGGAACAAAAAACTTTCATTTGACTTATTAACATGGACAGAAGGCCAAATTTTGGACAGTAAAATTCAGACTAATAATGATATGAGTTATAGAAATAAGAGCTAATCTAGAAGCTAAGAAGGGTATAATATTTTTACTAAAAGTGAAAGATGAAAGTTTGGTTGGATTTATTCTTATCTTTCGTTTTTAATTTTAATTTTTTTCTTCACAACTTATTCATTACATGTCCTGACTAAAGTCTCCTCCCTCAACTTCCCCAGTCCCATCCTCCCTCTTTCCCCTATCCCCTTCCCCTAGTCCACTGAAAGGAAGAGTTCTCCACTATTGCCATATCCCCATAGCTTGTTAAATCTAATCAAGACTGCCTGGATCCTCTTCCTCCATGGCCTGGCAAGGCTGCATCATCAGGAGAGTGATCAGAGAGCAGTCAGCTGAGTTCATGATAGAGGCAGCTCCTGTTTCCCTTACTCAGAAATCCACATGGAGACTGAGCTGCCAATTGGGCACATCTGAACAGGGGGTCTAGGTCCTCTTCTTGCATGGTCCTCTGTTGGTGCATCAGACTCTGCAGGACTCCCTGGGGTCAGATCTTTTAGCTTTGTTGGTTTGCTTGTGGGGCTCCTGTCCCTTCCATGTCCCTAAGAGAACACAGATGTCAGCCCAGAATACTATACCCAGCAAAACTCTCAATCCTCATAGATGGAGAAAACAAGATATTCAACAAAAGCAAATGTAAACAATACCTACCCACAAATCCGGCCTTACAAAAGATACTAGAAGGAAAAATACAGCCCAAGAAAGCTAACTACATTCAGGAAAACACAGAAAATAAATAACCTCATTTTTCTTATTCCTGTAACTTACTTCTACTCGTATTCCCAAATCTTTTCAGGAACAAGCTGAAAAATCTAAGATATGAGGCTTTAGGGAGAAACATGATCAGTCAATGTTCTACTGAGTTTTTTAATGTGCAATTCCATTTTAGACCTTATTTTCCTAGAACAGCTAAACTAAGAGTCTCTTCATTGATTGACTACTCAACCACTGGTCCTGCCTATATTTCTGCTGTGAGGTCTTTTAGCAGAGATGGATTAACCCCAGTGTTATTCTTCTTGATCTTTCCTCTCATTATCTACTCTGTGCTAAGCCTAGACTCTTCTGGCCATTGATCTCACAATGCATGGTTCACAAAAGGCTGTATATTTGTCTATAAGTATCTATACTAAAGATTAGATCTTGAGAGAGCTAGTGACAACAGCCACATGATGATGCCTTTGCAGTCTCCTGGTTTGCTTGGTGTACAGTTTGGAAAATGCTGGTTTAACGTTACACATTGTGCATCATTCTATCATGCTCAGTGAAATGTCTGTTCTGTTATTAGGCAAAAAAAAAAAAAAAAAAAAAAAGGGAAAAATGTCATAATGACAAAGATAAATAAGTAAGAGTTATAGAAAATTTCCTGGGTACAGAGCTAAACAGAGAATTCCCAAAAGAGGATTCTTGAATGACAGAGAAACACTTTTTAAAATGCTCAGTATATTTAGTCATCATGCAAATCAAAATGACTCTGAGATTCCATCTTACACCGACCAGAATGGCTAAGATCAAAAATCAAAGTGATAAGTGACAGCACATGCTGGAGAAGATGTGAAGAAAGGGGAACCCTCCTCCATTGCTGGTGGGAGTGCAAACTTGTACAACCACTCTGGAAATCAATCTGGCACTTTCTCAGAAAATTAAGAATAATGCTACTTCAGGATCTAGCTATACCATACCTGGGCATATAGCCAAAAGATGCTTCACCATTCAGCAAGGACATTTGTGCAACTAGGTTCATAGGAGCTTTATTCATTATAACCAGAATTTAGAAACTACTTAAATGTCCCTCAACCAAAGAACAGATACAGAAATTGTGACACCCAGCCAGGAATCAGGGTGCTTGTTCCCCCAGTCGGTTCTCACCTAACCAATTATCTTGCTAGAACAAGTCATGTGACATGTCTATCTTGTCTTCTTGAGGAGACAATTGCATTCATCTTTGTCTCCCCTAACTTTAAATATCTTATAGTTTCAGTGACTCCTCTAAGCAGATATATACGGGTTGATGAGCTAGATAAAATACATTTTATTTCCTTTTAACCCTGTTGCTGTAAAGCTCACATTAAGAAGAGCAATTATATGGAATGTTGGAAAAAGCCACATTTACAAAAAGAAGCCACATAATATACATGAGATACGTACAACACAAAGATGATTTCCCCCTTTCCATCTGACCTTCTAAAATCAGAAATATTTACACTATGCAAAACAGTCCTGACCTTTGTAAAAAGCAATGCGTAGAGCTCTTGAGTGTGGCTGTAAAAATCAACTAGTAAAGACTACAAAGATATTTACCCACATAGTGAACAAGTTTCTGGGGGGAAAAGCTTTACTAAAGCAATCTGATAAACAGCTAATAAGTGATGAAGGTCATGTTGAAGAAGAGCAGACCCCCTCCACTCCTCTTTCCAATAAGCACTGCTGTCTGCTTGTTGCCTGATAAGAGAGCTAATTACTCCGTGTTTTGTTTTATAAAGCATTCCTAAGATCTCAATTAAATGCTCAACGTGGGGAAATGTGTGATTTCTGTTACTTTCTTTCATTTGCTCTGTAACATGAGCGTGACAGTTTGAGGACATAAAATACCGAATATCCTTTGTCCCTTCTAAGTCATACCCGTGCCTGCATTCCGGCTCACCCTTCACACCGTCTCAGGAAAGAGTTAGTGTCTGCCAGCCCAGCGCCCTAAAGTCTAAGTCACCCCTGCTCACAAATGCAGGGAGTTCCTCTTCCCAACCCCCCGAGCAGGGTTTCTTGAAACCCAGTAATGGGTGTGAAATGAATTTGTCACTGTGCCACCCTGCCACATACTCCCTTTTCAGCACAAATCCTTTAAAAAGAATAATAGTGTTAAAGAAGTATTCCAACAGATCGGTCTTTTTTGAGAATGGGCTCATCTGTTTCTTCAGGGCAGAGGATATTCATACGGTTTTAAAATAGAAAACTATAGCTCTATTATTCCATACTCTTCACATGATTTCCCCCACTTTTTCTATCCCTTTTTTCCTGGCCCCATTTTCCTTTGTTTTGTCAGCATGACTATTCTGTCATAAAGTATGTCAGTCTAAACACTCCAAAAAAAAAAAAAAAAAAAGCCTCGTTTAGAAAAATACCATTCAAGAAGAGGATCCAAGCAGTCCTGATGAGACTTGATAGCTTGGGTCAGATAATAGGGAGGAGGGTTCCTCCTTTCAGTGGACTAGGAAAGGGAGGTGGGGGAAAGAAAGAGAAGGTGGGACTGGGAGGAGATGAAGGAGGGGGGCTACAATCAGGATTAAAAGTGAATAAATTGTAAAAAAGACGAAAGAAAGAAGTGAGAAAGAGAAAGAGAAAATAAAAACACCAGTCATATCAAGATAAATGTCCCCTTACTAGCATCATCCACAATTTAGAGGGTCATTGTATCAATTTTAGCTAGTGGGGGACACAGTTCAATACAAATAATTTAAGTGGTCTTTATTATTTTTATTTATTAATTTTATTTTATGTGTGATTGCCTTGCCAGCGTATGTGTGTGTGATTGCATGTGTGCATGCCCACATACACACATGTGCATGTGCATGGCATGACTGCTTGCTGCTCAGGGAGTTCAGAAGAAGGTGTTAGAGTCTCTGGAATTGGAGAACAGCATGTGGCTTTTGGAAGTCAAACCCAGATCTTCCTTAACAGAAGCCAGTACTCTTGAACCACTGAGTCGTCCCCACAGACCAAAGACACCAGTTTTAATGCACATCTCAAGTGCACTCTTCTTTTGAAACCTCAATAACATTTGCAAACTGGAAAGGATATTAATCCAATTCCAGGAAAATCTAACCGTAAAGTTGGGCATCTGTATGGAATCACTCGGAGACAATAACGGCAGTATTCAGTATGTTGGTGCTGGATTTTTAAAAATAAAGCTTGGAAAGCATTCTAGGCAGGAGGTTAGCATTTGAATCCAGACAGGAACTTATTTAGGGACATCTGCCTGATGATAGTCCATTCTTACGTCCTGTACTAAGAATTTACAGCAGAAAATCCAGGCACAGCACTCAATGTGTGTTTGTAATCCTAGCACTGCAGAGGTGAAAACATGTAGATCCTGGGGACCCACTGGCCAACCAGCTTAGCTGAATAAGTACCTATATAAGCATGAATATGCACAAAGAGATGTGCACACAAAAATTTTTTTCTTTGTTTTTTTTTTAATTTATATTTTTATTTATTACAATTTATTCACTTTGTATCCCGGCTGTAACCCCTCCCTTGCTCCTTCCAATCCCACCCTCCCTCCCTCCTTCTTCTCCTCCCATGCCCCTTCCCCAGTTTACTGATAGAGGTGGTCCTCCTCCCCTTCCATCTGACCCTAGCCTATCAGGTCTCATCAGGACTGGCTGCACTGTCTTCCTCTGTAGCAGCTCAGTTTTCCAGTAAAGGGAACAGTGGTTGTCTCTGACATGAACTCAGTGATTGGCTCTGAGGGGGGGGGACAAATAATTTTTTTAATTGCTGAATTCTATGGGCATCCTTATTTCATAATCAACTCTGTAAACAAGAGAAAAATGAGACACTACAGAAACTATACATTGTGTGACTGATAGCAATAAAGTAAATTTTGAAACTCTCAAAACCCCACTAATCTTTTATCAAGGGATAGTGTGTCTAAATAAAACAAAAACTCATAGAAAAAGTAGAAAACTGTTGTTAATCAGTGCTGAGTCCAAACACATTATGTGAAGATATAAAAAGACATAAATGAAACTTATATTCAGTTCTGACCAAAAACTGAGTAGAATCAGGTCTTCCTATATCATATATGTGTGTGTGTGTGTGTGTAATCCCAACACTGTAGAGGTGAAAGCAGGTGGTTCCTGGGGACCCACTGGATATTTTATAAAATATATTATATAAATTATTTATAATGTATAATATTATATAATCTATTGTATAAATTATATATTATGTATAATATATTATACAATAAATTATATATGAGATGATATATGATGTCTAATGTATGATATATGTTATATATTATATAATGTATTATATAAATTATATAATTTTATATATAGAATTTTCCCCATGTCATCTGTCTTAGGTTCTTATCTACAATACTCACCAAAAAATGAAAGAGAAGGGCTGTTTTCTCTATATACATATTTATTCATATATATGTATTTATATATATTGAATATATAATATATATATATATATATATGCTACTGTGCTTTCTGAATACCTGAGAAGTCTCTGTGTAGTTTGAAGTTGCTGAATGACGGAAAGCCCTAATAAGCACATGAGGAATGCATAGCCTACAAAATGAGGCTGAAAGCTCTGTGCAGACATCTTGCCCAAAGATCAAGACAATCACTCAACATGCCTGATGGCTAGGGTGGCTGATGGATATCGTTGTGGTAATGAGTACCAATCAACCATTTCAAGAAGAAAATTGAGTTTAAGTAGCTGACTGTCTCTGTGTGGATAACAGTCTGAAATCAAGTAGTGGGAAGAATTCAATCATGAAGATGCCCACAGCCAATCAGATGGATTTTCACTCATCCCTGAAGGTCTGTTTTATGTCACATAGGTAGTGCCTGAATTTGAGTTTCATTTTATTTTATTTCTACTTCCTATCCTCTGATGGAGACACTAATGAGCTGTAAAAATAGCCAAGAGGCAGACAAAGTGGGGAGGAGACATAAAGGACATGAATAATCTGCAAATGGAAAAATTATTCTCAGAAAAATCAGGAGTTGGTTAGTGATGCCATGAAATAATGAGAATTGTCTCCCAAAATACTTTCCTTAACACACCATAGGCTATAATGAATTCAAAGTTCCTACAAGAGGAAAAACTCATAGTCCATATAACTAATTTTGGCAACTCTTACAAAGAAAATTTCCATAGAGTCCTCAGGTCTAGTATAGTTAAGAAATTTTAACATCATAGGGTTGTATTTTTCTGAAGGCTCTAAGTTACTTAAGGATTAAGTAACTTTAAAGGTATTGTGTAAAAGGCTAGAAGGTAAAAAAAAAAAAATCAGAGAGCTCAGCTACATGTCAACTGGAATGTCTAAAACTTGAACAAGAAAAGTACAAATTTAGACTAGGAAAGGAGTTGCACTTTGAAGAACATATTGTATTTTCAGCTAACCGGCAGGTATTATATTTAATAGTCCCAGATATCAAAGGAGTTTGGTAATGTTATCATTACACAGATGACAGACTGAGAAATTAATTAACCTGCTCAGGACAAAATTACAGTGTGTGTGTGTTTGTGTGTGTGTGTGTGTGTGTGTGTGTGTGTGTGTGTGTGTGTGTTGTATGAGAGAAAAAGAGAACAACCCTTCTCTTACATTTCTGATGAGTAATGGAGATAAGATCATGAGATAGGTGACAGGGGTAAAAAGAGTTATTACATCTATTCACATAACTAAGAAAAATCTTTCATTCAGTGAAGTTGACCTCATTGAAATGCAATTGTCAAATGTCCTGAAAGCAGTTATTTCATTAAAAATTTTAAAGCACATAAACATTTGTCATCGGTATACACCACTATTATTATTATTCCCAGAAGGCCTTATAGAGTGGGGTGATCCAAGTGACAATGTGGTCCCTAAGCTTTGATGTCTGACTTCTCGGTCTCCGGCTGGTTGTGCCACTCAGGAGGGGTGGCCTTATTGATGAAAGTGTGTCACTAGAGGTGGGTGTTGAGAGGTTAAAGACTAGGTCGAGTGCACTCTCTCTGCTGCTTGCTTGAGTTTCAGATGTGATCTCTTGCTTCCTGCTCCAGCTCGGCTGTCATGTCTGCCTCCTGAAGACACAGTTCCCTGTCCATAGACTTTTATGCCTCTGGAACGGTTAGCCCAAATAAACTCTTTTATAAGTTGCCTTGGTGTGGTGTCTCATCACAGCAATAGAACACAGAAAGGTCTACACAGACCTGAGTGTCACTAAAGTGGAAACTATACAACACCTATAAGGAGAATTTAAAAAGATTACCCATTTGTGTCTTTGTTCTGTCCTGTGCAGACCTTAAAAGAATTCCACTGGTTTGCATTTTGGGTAAAAGAGCACAGGACTAGTTTTCTTAGAAGTTCAAACCTTTCTCACAAGAAGCATTCAAATACGTTAATTAGCATTCAAATATATAATTAGCATTCAAATATATTAATTAGGATAGCGTTCTGATTAGAGGGAGTCATATAAGAATTATTTCTGTTAATTCTATTTAATTTCTATTATTTCTATTAATACACTAACATACATAAGATAGTCTGTTTTAAAACAAAAATTCAGAAAGAAAAAAAAATTCATTCCCACGTATTATCAGGCACCCACACACACCAAATCTAATTACACAAATAACCTAATTAACTATCTACTAATATGATAGCTGAAGCTATTTAACTTGATATCATACAAGCCAAAAGTTATTGTCATTTTCATTTCACACCAGATATATTGTTGTTAATAGACAGACCCCAAATCTTTTATGAGCATGTGTTCATATCAGTGAAAATATTTTGAGTATATACAAACATATGTATAGTTCTAATACCCATGTACATAAGTACATTTCTTTCCCGGTGGTCTTTCAAACTGTTTAACTCCCAATCTTAAACAAAGTAGGCAAAGCACAAAACTTAAAATGTTTTTCTGTGAATGAAGAAGAACTGAACTGGCACTAGGAGTTTGAGATCGACTGTTCCACAGAAGGAGTTTTCTACCATACCAGCTTAGCTACTGAACAGCATAAAGTTATATCTAACTCCAGCCACAGACACAACTCTAAAAAGAACTAAAAGTCTCTTCTCTTTATCATAGGCAATCAAGAACTATCAAGTTAGTAAGAAATGTCTTGCATATAACACCATAATTTCAATGTTAAAAAAAAAAAAAGCAGAGTCAAGAAGACAGTAAAGAATGTAAAAAGATACATTTGTGTCTCCAATCCATGCACACATAAAACAAGAACAGCACATTTGATGGGAGGGGGATACAATTGCAAAATTAAACTGCTGTCAGTGGATATTAAAATAAAGAATTGAAACATTATGAAGAATAAATACAATGTTGAAAGACAGAAGCAATTGTGCTTGAGTATTTCTTGATTTATCAAAATTCAAAAAAATGACAAAAAGTAAGTTTTAAAAATACCCACAAAAGCCTTAGTATGATTCCAGAAAGTATAGAGAAATAATAAAGAAAGTGTGAGTGGAAAAATTATGATGGAATTATAAAATTAATTCTCAGAATTAAAGGAGCTGAGACTTTGTATTTGTTCACTGAACAGAAAACAAACTAAGTAACCATATTAAGAAATAGAAAATGAATGTTTGTGGAACTTCAGGACTGTAATAAGGAAATGGCTTGAAGAGCTTCTACAGAAGATAAAGCATTTATGCATAGAGTAATAGGAACCATTCTGAGGCAAGACTTAACAGAAACAGTGAATGTTAAAGAAAATGAAACCAATGTCCTGAGGAAAGTTGACTTTAAAGGTATGGGCTTTCAGTACTATGAACCAATGTAAAAGCAAAATAATTTTTTTTTCAAAAAACTGAGACTTAAGCTTAATTATCACAGATGATTTCTTCGGAAACAGAGAAGTGTTAGAACATGAATTGTTTCCCCCAAGAGAAGTCTGGACTTGAGGACTTGGTCTCTAGCTGGTATCTTAAAGAAACTCAGAGAAGTTGAGGTGATACCTCGTTGGAAGCAGCAGGTTCTGGGGATGGGTCCCTGAGAAATTTGTCCCCAGCTTCTCTGTTTCTTTCTCTCTGTTTCCAGACTAACACACACACACACACACACACACACACACACACACACACACACCACAGACAGGAGGCCCTCTGAATCTAATCTCAAATGGATGGTTAACTGAGAGTGAGAAAGGTAAAGGACAGATTGACAAATGCAGGAACAGACAGGTGTCATTGCAGCACTCTTTTAGCTTCTGAATGACAGAAGAAAACCGTACAGGATAAAAAATATACATGAGCTGTTTATCTGACAAGAAACAAATACCCAGAGTCCAAGAAGTACCTCTTTCACTCTGTGTTTCCTTCTTTCTTTTAAGGGACAACCTAGCCAGGCCACGGAGAAGGACATTGCAGCCAGTCCTGGTGAGACCTGATAAGCAAAGGTCAGATGGAAGGGGAGGAGGACCTCTCCTATCAGTAGACTTAGAGAGGGGCAGGGAGGAGATGAGAGAGGGTGGGATTTGGAGGGAATGAGGGAGAGGGCTACAGCTGGGATACAAAGTAAATCAACTGTAATTAAAATAAAAATAATTAAAAAAATAGAAACTTTGACATTCTAAATCCTAATTATAGTTTCCCCTCCCTCTGCTCTCTAGTTTCTCCCTGTGTCTCTTCCTATCTAGATCCACCCCATTTCTGTCTTTCATTAGAAAAAATGCAGGGTTCTAAGGGATAATAATGTAATAATATAAAACTAACAAATCAATATGGGAAAAAAAACAGAAGGGAAAGAGTCCAGGAGAAAGCACAAAAAACCAATATAGATACAGGCTGATTCACACACTCAGGAATCCCATAAAAACACTGAACTGGAAGCCATATTATATATGCAAGGTACGTCCCTGAAATGTGTTTCATGATTCAATGAGGACATTTGCTCAACCATGTTCATAGCAGCTTTATTTGTAATAGGCAGAATCTGGAAACAACTAGATGTCCCTCAACTAAAGAAAGGATTCAGAAATTGTGGCACATTTGCACAATGGAGTACTATTCAACTATTAAAAACAAGGAAATCATGAAATTTACAGGAAAATGGATAGAACTAGAAAAGATCATCCTGAGTGAAGTAACCCTGAACCAGTAAAACATGCATGGTAAATACATTTATAAGTAGATAACCATAGTACAATCAACAGACCTAAAGAGGCTAAACAACAAGGAGGACCCTAGAGGAGATGCTTAATTCTCAATCAGAATGGCAAGCAGGATGGACCCTGGAAGCGGTGGAAGAGAGGGAATAGGATGGGAGCCTAACATAGATGTCCTCTGAAAGACTACACCCAATGGGATGTTGAGACTCATGGGAGAACTTTGGGCAGAGGGCAGGGAGTCTTATGAAAGGGGGGAGGGAGATAGAAGGACCCAGAGGGGACAGGAGCTCCATAAGGAGACCAATAAAGCCAAAATATCTGGGCCCAGGGGTGCTTGCAGAGGCTGATGCCCCAACCAAGGACTATGCATGGAGAGGAGCTAGACCCCCTGCTCAGATGTAGTCCATAGACAGCTCAGTCTCCATGTGGGTTCCCAAGTAGAGGTGGCAGGGGCTGTCTCTGACATGAACTTGGTTACCTGCTCTTTGATCACTTCCCCCTGGTGATACAGCCTTCCCAGGTCACAGAGAAAGAGGATCCAGGCAGTCCTGATGAGACTAAGGTCAGATTGTAGGGAACGAGGGCTCCTCCTATCAGTAGACTAGGGGAGGAAGTTTAGGGAAAGGGAGAGAGGAGGAGGGATAGAGGGACCAGGAGGCCACAATTAGGATAAAAGGTGAATAAATTGTAAAAAATTTAAAGAGAAAAATATATGCAAAACCTGTTAAGATTAGATAGAGATAGATAATGAGAAAAGCCCTGACAAGACATGAAACAAGCTTTTGCCCTAGGTCCCTGGGCTATATAGTCTCAGATTCTTAGTCAACCAAGCAGTGTCAAGGATGGATTTCTTCTTGTAGATTGGCCCTTAATTCAAATCAGATATTGTCTGGTTACTCTCACAATCTTTGTGCCACAATTACACCAGCATATCTTGCAGGCAGAGCACCATTGTAGATCAATAGGTTTATAGCTGGGTTGGTGTTTATGTTTCTCCTTTGGTAGCCTGAAGAGTACCTTCCTGTCCCAAAGACACTAGTTCATAGGGGTGTTGGCTCTAAGGTGACACCGGATCAACTTCTCTGTGTTTAATGAATTATGTAAGTGTTGGCTTCAGCAACGGGGCCTTGTAAGTTTTTCTAGAGCAACTCAGTCTTGGCAAGAAATGGGTTGTTTGTGAATTCCCTTTGGCCAACAACTCAATTATATGTAACCCAACCCCCAGTACTGGAAGCTTCATTTGGTGACAAATGATGTCCAGTTGGGTTCTGACTCACTCATTATTTGGCAATTTCATTTAGATTGCTTTATATATATATATATATATATATATATATATATATATATATATATATATATATATATATATATATATATAACAGGAAGCTCCTAATGTATTAGGTTCCTTACCCTTCAAATAACAAATAATTTTAGCTGTCTCTCCCCCATAGTCCCTTCCTCCTTTTCCTTCCCCCTCTTCACTTGATCCTCCCATTGCAGCCCCCCTCCATCCATCCATAACTGTCCATTCTAATACCTTGAGAAATTCTAACTCAATAGCATAAAGCAAATATTCCAATTTCAAGATGGACATTTCCCAGAGGAAGGCATACAAACTACAGTGAAATATTACTTCAGGCAAGTTGTAGTGGATTTTACCCAAAAGACAAGAGATGATAAACATCAGTGAGGGACTCTTTATTCAGTGTTGATGAGAATGTTAATTGGCATAGTAATTACTGAAAATTGTATTGGGAATCCTCAAAAATATAAATACCATATAATCTATATTTGTCCTTCAGGCAAACATCAAAACAACTGAGATTAGTGTGTGAAACAGATAGTTGCTCACTTGAGTTCATTGAAAAGTCACTTACAGATCAAGATATAAAACCAAACTAGGTGTTCATCTGTGGATGAAGAAAGCATAGTTTATGAACTCAAAGAAATAGTATTTAGCCTTTTAGACAAAGGCAAGCTTCACATTTGAACATATCTGAAGGTTAAATGCAGACTATTATGTAAATAAAATGAATCAGGCACAAAAAGACAAATGCTATATGATCTACACAACTCATTTATATATGGAATTCTAAAACTTAGAGGAAGATGAAGTGATTCAATCAGAGAGTAAAATGTTAGTATCCTGAATTTGCAAGAGGGTAAACAATTGAAAAGATGTTGATGAAGTAGTTATAATTTTAGTTAGAAAGATTATGAGTTATTATAACACAGAAGTTCTTAAAACTTGAGCATATCATAGCAATAAAATTAACTGATGAAGTACAAAAAAGGGAGGGAATATCTGAAATAGATTCTATGTTCTTCCTTTGAGAGGGACTGGGCTTTGGACCAGGAGGAAAAGAAACAAAATCCATGGACTTTTCTCATATAAAGCTAATGCATATGCAAATGGGGTTAACTTGTTTCTACTTTTAAAATCAAATCACAGGCGAAAAAGCCATACTGGATGGATTATGATGATCCACACTTTCTGTGCAAAAAAAAAAAAGGCTAAGAAGAAAAAACGTGAACAGAAGAGCTTTCTAGAAAAGATGCAACAAGGCAGAGAAGCTTGATTGCTCTGGTGTGCAAAGGTGACTGGAAGATCTAGGTATCTGCAAAGGAGAAGCATGGAAGAGCTTAAATATCACTGACAGTTATTTCATACCCAAGATCTCTGTCTTCACACACAAAGAGATAGAGACAGAGATGGAAACAGAGAGACAGAAAGACAGAGTCAGAGTCAGAGACAGAGACAGAGAAAGAAGAGAAAAAAATTAAAAATTTTAGTCAAAATTCTGTGAAGGCCCAGACTTCTTGACAGAGATTGGTAAGTTCACCAGGAGACAATGTGGTTCCGTGGTATTTTCTACATATAAAAGTTCTTAATGCTTAAGATAAAAAAGAAGTCTCCTGCCAAGAACTGACAGTCTTCCTAATCATCTTGTCCAATTTTCTTTTGAGTTTCACTTTGATGGCCATTACCATTAGCCAAGTGTTTGGTACACATAATCTTCATGGTAGTCCACATTCTTGTTATATCTTGAGCTAACTTTCCATTGCAGTGACTAAGACTTTGGGAGATATTCTTCATGCAAAGGAAACTCTTGCATAGTGACATGATTGATGCCTATCATGTGGCTGGCCTTCCACTGAGACTTTCCCATCCATCTTTTATTTATTTCTATCAATTATTCTGAGACATTCATGAATGTCTACATTGTATTCATTTAATAACAGTGCATAAACTTGACTATAAATTTAGACATATAGATAACATATTTTTATTTTCCTTCATATCTATAGGTCAGAAATTGGGCACATCTTATCTGGCTTTCTGCTTCAGTCTTCCCAGACTGCAGCAAGTGTTCTAACTATGGCTGTGGTCTCAGCAGAAAGTTTGCTGTGGAAAGACCTACTGCCAGATGCTCGTAACTACCTGAGACAATTAATTTCTCTAGAGCCAAAAATAAGAGCTCAGCTTCTCGCAGATTGCCAACAACACTCCTAACGGTCACTCCCAGTTCCTCAAGGTAGTTACTCGGGATAACTTGTTTCTTCAAAATCAATGATGAGAGCCTCGCTTACACACATACTTGCAAGACAAAAGTCTTTTATGTGTATATATATGTATACATATATATGTATGTTTATATATATATATACACATATATATGTATGTTTATATATGTATGTATAACATACAATAATCATAGTAATGGTATATTTGTATATATGTGTGTGTGTGCGTGCATATGCAGTCCACTATATTCTATTGATTAGAAGCAAGTAACATGGTCCCACCCATTCTCCAAGGAAGGCATCATTTATAGATATGCTTGGGGCAATTCTGGAGACCATTTCAAATGTGTCTACCCCTTCAAACATATTGTTAAACTAAGCCTCAGGGGGATTAATCAAACTGCCCATGGATATTCTTATAAGACAAATATGTCCTTCCTCTGTAGAGACAGTAGACTCTTCATGGCACAAAACAGAACAAAGTAAAAGCGGAACTTTTTAAAACTGTGTCAATTTTGTGGGCTTTGTTGTTGTTGAACTGTATACTTCCAATGTTTAAGCCAATTTATCCTTTTGAGAAAGCTATCTGGGAGCTGAAGACATATGCCACACCATAGAGTGCTTACATAACTCCCAGGATTGTCTCGCTTCCAGAGAAGACTGGTTACAACCAAGAAACTGAAGCTCTTGTTGCTCTATAGCATAGCTTGAGACCAGGGATGGAGATACCTCTAGAAGATCTTCTATTGTAGAGGATTGTTTTAGCAATTCTGGGTTTCTTGTTATTCTATACGAAGTTGAGAAATTTTCTTTCCAGGTCTGTAAAGAATTGTGTTGGCAATTTGATGGGAATTGCATTAACTCTGTAGATTGCTTTTGGTAAGATGGCCATTTTTACTATGTTAATCCTGCCAAGCTATGGAAGCTCTTGTTTTATGGCTCCAGAGAAATTATTTGTTTCAGCCAATAAAGGGCATAGAGGGAAGAGCAATGAAGGGAAGAGACCCTTTCCATAGCCAGCTCTCTGCTGAGACCATAGCCATAGCTAGAACCCTAGTTGCAGCCTGAGAAGACTGAAGCAGAAAGCCAGCTAAGATATGCTCGGTTTCTGATCTATACATATTAAAGAAAATAAACTGAATTTGTCAACAGGTTTATGCACCAATATTAAATGAATACAATGTAGACATCCTGCATGCCTCAGAATAGCTGATAGAAATAAATAAACAGTGGTTGGGGAAGACTAAGTGAATGGCCTGCCACCCCCAAAGAAAAGGAAAGATGACAATAGAAAATATTTGTCTTTCAAGCTCAAGAAATAAAATTAATATCATTTTGTTTCTAAGAATTTTTAATTTAGCATATGCACATGAATATAATAAAAATAAAATATTTTATGAATAACCTCATTATACAACTCAGAAAATATTGATTCTTATTGTAAGTCAGTTTATGTATAATTTCTTAGATTGTTTGTATATGAGAGTAAGATACATATATTTAATAATATATAAATATAATGGATAATAATTTAATAATAATATAGTATATATTACATGGATACTAAATATTATCTATGCTATATAATATATGCATTTGCTATATTAAATAGTACCTATTAATTAAAGGGGATAGCTATGAGATATATAAAACCATGAGCACTGTTCATGGTTTTATATGTCACTTGGAATAGAAGTTTCTAAAGACAGGCATTATGAAATTACTATTTCTGATATTTTACTTAAGTTTTCCTATATGTCACTATCCTCTACCGGAATGGAAAATTTTTTGTAACTCAACCCATATTTGCAGCACTGTTTCTGTGCCCACTTCCTGTCATCTGGTACTATGCTGTGTAACTATAGTCTGGCTCTAGGATATGTGGCTTTATTTGGAAGCTGAATCTTCAGAGATGGTGTCCAATTGTGATGAGGTCATAAGAGTAGGACTTAACTTCATTACCAAAATGATTTTAATGATCATTAAAATGATAGCTTTAAGGTTTTTAAGATAAGGACTTAGATATCAAGGTCCTGGTTTCCATATCAAAATAATGAATTAAAGGTTCCTTTTAGAGATTTTGTTCTAAGCACATATAAAAAATTGTGTTACTCATTCAGCCAACCAACATTAATAGAAACTGTACAAAGAATTAGACATTATATTATGTGATGAATGCTCCAGGGAACAACCACCAGCATGCCTTCCCTCACACAGCTTACAGCCAGATCTGCTCCTGCCACAGAGTATGCTACTTACTTTTATTAAATTGTTCAATATGTTGATTCATCATTTTATGTATATGAGTATTTTACCTGTGTGTATGTATATATACCACACATATGCCCAGTGCCCACAGACATCACAAGAGGACATCAAATACCATGGGACTGGACTTACAGATAATTGTGCTGCCATATTAGTGCTAAGAGACAAACCTGGGTACACCCTCTGCTAGAACAAGTTCTCCGAATTAACTCTACAGCTCCTGATCCTTTTTTATTTTTCCTTTAGTTTTTGTGTGTGGTGTCTGTGTGTGTATGGTGTGTGTATGTGTGGTGAATGGAGTGTGTGTGTGTGTGTGTGTGTGTGTGTGAATTCACATGTCTGAATGATGAGTGGCAAATGCCATGGCAGTGAGTGGGGAGACCAGACAACAACTTTGCATGCTCGACTTCACCTCCCACTTTGGTTGAGACAGGGTCTCTTGTTGTTTGCGGCTATTTATGACAGCCTAGTTGCCTATCAGCTTCTCCTGTCTCTGCCTCCCATCGTGCCACAGTAACATTGGGGTTAGAGATACACACCACCATGTCTTCCAGCTTTACAGGGCTCTAGGGATATGAACAGAGGTCCCCACATTTGTGCCAGTGCTTTACCTGCAGATAAAACTCAGCCAAGATAGTGATTTTAAACACTCGCCTTTGCAGAGTTCGGGAATGGCAGACAATAGTAGAAGGGTGAAGCTTCTCAACAGAGCACTAGGCAGATGGCTGGCACAGTCATGTTCTGGTTCAGATCTCATGGCAACTGGAAAGATGTTGAATAACATCCGCAAGCGCCTTTGAAGTAATGAAAGCTGCTCTTGTTTAAATCTTCCATTAATAGCTGCATTGCCTTCTCAGCTTGGCAGTACAGAAAGAAAGGTCTCTGTGGGGTGGCCTTATTTTTGTCATATAAGAGTGTAGGTAAAACCAACCCACTGAATAAAATTTGTTAATTAAGGCCAAGCCACCTTGATAGTAACTGACAGAGTGATTCTTAGCATTTACCCAACTGACTCTTGCTTATCTGATCATTTCAGAGATGAGAAGTTTCTTGGGGCAGGGGGTTGATAGTTTTGTTATTGAGAGTGAGGAGCTGGAAAAAAAGCAAGGTGGAAAAGACACAGCAGAATGTGCAAAAAAAAACAACAGAATAGAAACATCAGATACTTGATTTTAATTTTCACATACTGTGAACCAAAGTCTTCTTAATTTCCCAAATCTTTATTAAATTTCTGAACGTTCAAATACAGATGGGGCCTGTACATCTGTGTCAGAAAGTACATTTAATCAAAGAGTGTGAATTTGATGTTTAGTTAGCTTATAATTGGCACAGAATAGTGATATACCGTATAATATTTTAACATGTATGTAAACTACATAACAATCAAATCTAGGCATTTAACATATCTATCACTGCACGTATTTTCCTCATTTTCTAATAAGACTCCAAGGTCCTGTCTTCTAGTTTTCCTGGAATTCAATACAATATTTTTACTGTAGTCCTGCTACTGTGTAACAGAACACTAAAACGTGTCCTCCATTTCTATCAGTGTCACCACAGATGAAAGTGCTTCATTCTTTATGCTGAATTATGTCCCATTACATACATAACACCACAGTTTTGTTTAATATGTTCATTGATTCAAAGTGGCTGCTGAGAATAGTAACCTACAGAGCACAGCATTCTAATATACTTCCTGATGACATTTTCTTTGGAAATGTAAACACAGTGAGATTGTTCAGTTTTTACTCTTTGAGGAGTTTCCCTTGTGATATATATTTATATATAGATATAGATGTATTGATATATAATCATATATCCTTTCCAACCATGTCTAAATCAGGAATACTCATGCTAAATTTTTTTTGCATGTATTTCCAGGAGAAATAAAGGAAATACCAGAGCACAGAGGTCAAAAGACTTCAACAGAGACAAAGCACATATACCTAGGATGACAGAGAGGCCACACAAAGCACACACACAAAGCACACACACACACACACACACACACACATATTCTCTACTCTCAGAAATTAAATATTCTTAAATGTAAAATAGGGATTCAGTTGAACTTATCTATATCTATTCTAGTACCAAAAGATTTAAGTTAGCCAAGAAAAGATCAAATTAAATAAAAATTGTAGCTAACTTATGGTGGGATCCTGCATTGTTATTTAATCCTGGGAGATTAATCAGGATAAAGTCACTTGCTTTTCAGTTAGTTTATGGGCAAGGAAACTAAGACTAAGAATGCTTGAATCTTACTCAGAACCTCAGTACAGGAAATGCAAAAGACATCCAAAGTAAATGGATGGAAGGAACAAGGTAGAAGAGGGGTTGGGGAGGACAAGGGGGTGTGGATCAGGTGTTCAGAGGTTGGCGGGGGTGAGGGGAAGAACTGGGAGAGAGAATAGAAATTGGTGGGGAGGGTGTTAGTATTTTGGAACACAACCTGCTCCTGTGTTAGTTACCCAGCAACCTCTGATGTCATCCTATGCCACCAGCCAGGTGGCCACATCTGGAAGGCATGGTTACCTTGCCCCTTAAAGGGCTAACCCTGACACATGGTCTCTCTCTTACACTCTTTCTTTCTCTCTCTTACTTTCCTTCTCTTACTCTCTTACTTTCTCCTCTCTCTCTCTGTCAGCACCCCTTCCCTTTTCTCTCTCTCATGTCCTGCTTCCCCCTTCCTCCATACCCTCCCAATAAACTTTTTGCAGAGAATATCGGTTGACTCCTGCTTCTTCTTAATTTTTAACACTGGTGCGTTGGCTAGGATTGGGATCCCCTAGCTTTGCTAGGAGACCTTTCAGACTCGGGACAGGATGGTTACAACCGATTTTCTCTGCTCTATGCCCCAAACCGAGCCCCAGCGTAAAGCATCAGCTTGCTCAAGTGTGGGGACCCCTGGGGCCATGGCCGTGCAGCTGCACTGCTCTCTTCTCTGATTTCTCCTCTCTGATTTCCCAGGCTACTTCCACTCTCCCCAGGCTTGGGTTCCTTCCTGCGGCGGATGCCCACTCTCCAATCTGGCATGTGGCAGGGGCTGAGAGTCTCGGCTATGCAGACCAGCTCCTGCTGCAGCGGCTGCGGCGAAGGCCAGCCCTGGCTTGGATCTCTGTGCTGTCTACAGAGGCACAGTTTGGTAAGAGGGTAGGCACTCTATCAGGGTCCCCTGGGGGGACGAAGCCAAAAGGGACCCTGTGTGTTTGCTATTCCGGCACAGAGCCTGGGACATTCACGCTGCACTAAAATCAACCTTAAAAACTTGGTGCACTGCTCTGGGTAGGACACTTCTAAAAAACCAGCACAGTCTGGAAACTTTTAAATTTCCTGCAGGATCCCCACAGACGCCATGTTGGTTTTGGGAGGAAACGGGCAGAACCATGGCTTCACCATAGACTTTCACCTGGCGTCACCACCATCTTAGGTTCAGACAAAGAGGCCCCGCCTCCCTCGGGCCCAGCTGGCAGCGGTCTCCGGTGCTCCGGCTCTCCCCTGGCCCCTCCCCCACCAAGGTACAGCGCCTGCTGCTGCCTGCTCCGTCTTGCTGTGCACTTCCCCCACAGCATGCTGCTTTTCATTTCGCTGTGTGCTTCTCAGAGGCTTTTCCCAAGCTTTATAAAAAAAAAAAAATCTTCCTAATTTCTGTACACTTAACTCTTTACTCTTATGCTTTAAATTCCTTATCTAATGCTTTATATAATTTTCTCATTGGGTTTGCATTTATAAGTCTTAATCATAATTAACTGTTTATCTTATCTTTTAGAATAGGCCACAGCAACGAGCCTCATTTCAAGTTGGTATGGATTTTTATAAAACTTCAAAGTTGCGAGGGAGCCAAGATGGCGGCGCCGGGAGAGCACTCTGTCTGAGAAGCGGGACAACACTCTCCGTGAAATGACCGGGAGACTGAACTCTGGGCCCTAAAACTACAGCGATCCTGTTTCCTAGGTGAGGGGAGGCTCCCACAGCGTGGGAATCGGTCGGGTCCACTCTCCGGCTGCATAGCCAGAACCCGGAAGAGATCCCAGGTAACTCGGGCACTGGGTCTCAGGCCAGAGCCGCAAACCTGCGTGTCCCGATCACTTTCCCAGGCTGATCGGTGGGCACAAGGGTGCCTGAGACTGAGAGTCCCAGTCGCAAAAAAAAACCCACGGGGAAGGAAGGTTGCGAGTCTGATCACCCAGTCTTTCCCTGGAAGGTCTCACAGACCTCGGGTACTCGCCACCATCACAACTGAGCTCCCACCGCACAGAGAGCTGCACGCCCAGCTCACCAGTACAGAGGAGCTGTGCACCCCAGTGCAACAGAGACTGAGAATCCCTCTCCGGAGAGGGCCCCACAGGGAAGGAAGAAACCGTGATGCTTGGGTCACCGAGGCTTTGCCTGGGGAAAATCTCCCAGAATGCAGATCGCAAACAGGCAAGTACGCCCAGCCATCACGGATCCAGGCCCAAGCAGGGAGCACAGAGTTATTGGGAACCCAGCTCCAGAAGACTAGCAGGCGGGCGCATGCTCCACAAGCCCAGAGGCCTGCTTTGTACCAACTACTTTTTACAGACAGAACTGTGTGCCCCAAGACACCAGAGACTTAGAGTCACTGTCTGGAGAAACACTCACAAGGAACAAGGAACTAAGCAAAGGGGATGGACTTAGGCAACCCAGTATATCCCTGGAAAAGGTCCCACAGACTGGCCCAACCCAGGGAACTGCTGTGCCCCAGATAGCCTGCTGTTACCAGGAGAGCAGTACTCACCCTCCACAGATTACCTCTTGAGTTCTGGGGCACAGAGCCCCAACCTCAGACCTACAAAAGACCAGGAACCCTGAGATCAACCCCCAGATACTGCTCCAAGGGGCAACCAGTTATCCCTAACAAAACTGACCAAACCAAGGGACACACAGGTTACAGAAGCTGATCACTAAATTTACAGCAAGAAACCCAGAAGGAGGGCAGCTGTCTCCAGGAGTTCTCCCAGTGAGAGGAGAGCCCTCTTGACTAATCAGGACCACAGTTACCACCCAGGTCTCTATGCCCAAGGTGAGCTGTAGCAACTCCTGAAAAACACCGGCCATCCAGTGATTGTACCCAAAAAGCTGAGAAGGCTTCCTTCAGGAAAAACCATCTTCCTGCCAAAGGGATTCTCTCCACCACAGGAGTCCAGGAACAACCAGAAACTAACTTCAAACACCTAAGATAGCCCAATGGGTAGAGGACAGTGTAAAAGTTCAACCAACAAAAGCCAGAGCAATATGGCATCTCCAGAACCCAGTTATCCAGGGGCAAATAGCCCTAGCCACCCCAGCATAACGGAAATTCAAGAAGATGACCTAACATCTATGCTCATGAAGAAGATAACAGAGGAAACAAATAAAATACGAAAATAATAGAGGAAGCTGCAATCAAACAGTTTGTGGCCTTTAGAGAGGAAATGCTTAAATCACTGAATGAAATAAAAGAAACAGGATTGTTCAAACAAACAGCTGAAGGAATTGATGGAAAAACATGAAAATACAGTCAGACAGGTGAAAGAAACCAACAAAATAGCTCAAGACCTGACGATAGAATTGGAAAAATTTTAAAAAACATAAATGGAAGAAATTGTGGAGAGAAAGAACTTAGGGAAGAAAGCAGGAACTACAGAGGTTAGCATAACCAATAGGCTACAAGAAATGGAAGAAAGAATCTCAGGTGTGGAAGATACAATGGAAGAAATAGATGTATCTGTCAAAGAAAATGTTAAATCTAAAAAATTCCTGACACAGACCATCCAAGAAATTCAAGACAACATAAAAAGACAAAACCTAAGAATAATAGGAATAGAGGAAAAAGAAGATTCCCTGCACCAAGGCAAAGAAAATATTTTCAACAAAATCATTGAAGAAAATTTCCCCAACTTAAAGGAGAGGCCAATAAGAATACAAGAGGCCTACAGAATACCCAATAAATTAGACCAGAAAAGAAATTCCTCCCGCCACATAATAATCAAAACTCTAAGTGTACAGAACAAAGAAAAAATACTAAAAGCTGCAAGAGAAAAAGACCAAGTAACATATAATGGCAAACACATTTAGAATCACACCAGACTTCTCAACAGAGACTATGAAAGCCAGAAGGGCCTGGACAGATAACATGCAGACCCTAAGAGAACACAGATGGTAGCCCAGGCTACTATACCCAGCAAAACTCTCAGTCCTCATAGAGGGAGAAAACAAGATATACAATGACAAAAACAAATTTCAACAATACCTACAAACAAATCCAGCATTACAGAAGACACTAGAAGGGAAAATACAACCCAAGAAAACACATTCAAGAAAACACAGGAAATAAATAACCTCACTTCAGTAAAAGAAAAAGCAACCAAGAACACAACCGTATTACCACAGCCAACATCAAATTCAAAGGATCTAACAGACACTGGTCATTAATCTCTCTCAACATCAATGGACTTAATTCTCCAATAAAAAGACACAGACTAACAGAATGGATGCATAAACAAAACCCAGCAATCTGTTGTATAAAAGAAACACCCCTAAGTCACAAATATAGACATTACCTGAGGATAAAGGGATAGGAGACGGCTTTCCAAGCAAATGGATCCAATTAGCAAGCAAGGGTAGCCATTCTAATAGCTGATAAAATAGACTTTCAACCAAAATTAATCAAAAGAGATGGGGAAGGACACTTCATACTCATCAAGGGAAAATTCCACCAAGAAGACATCACAATCCTGAACATCTATGCCCCAAATACAAAGGCACCCACATTTGTGAAAGAAACATTGATAAAACTTAAACCACACATAGATCCCCACACACTAATAGTGGGAGACTTCAACACCGCACTCTCAACAAAGGACAGGTCAACTAAACAGAAATTAAACAAAGAAACAATATCTCTGACAGAGATCATGAATCAAATGGACCTCACAGACATTTACAGAACTTTACACCCAAACACAAAAGAATTTACCTTCTTCTCAGCACCTCATGGAACCTTCTCCAAAATAGATCAAATAGTTGGTCACAAAGCAAGCCTTAACAGATACAAGAAGATTGAAATAATCCCTTGTATCCTGTCTGATCACCATGGAATAAAGCTGGACCTCAATAACAACAGAAACAGCAAAAAGCCTACACACATATGGAAACTGAACAACTTGCTACTGAATGACAGCTGGGCCAGGGAAGAAATAAAGAAAGAAATTAAAGTCTTCCTAGAACTCAATGAAAATGAAGACACAACACACCCAAAATTGTGGGACACAATGAAGGCAGTGCTAAGAGGAAAGTTCATAGCACTAAGTGCCTTCAAGAAGAAATTCGAGACAGCACATTCAAGCAACTTAATGGCTCACTTAAAAACCCTAGAAAAAGAAGGAGCAGACACACCAAAAAAGAGTAGATGGCTGGAAATAATCAAACTCAGGGCTGAAATCAATCAATTAGAAACAAATAAAACAATTCAAAGAATCAATGAAACTAAGAGCTGGTTCTTTGAGAAGATCAACAAGATCAACAAACCCTTAGCCAAGCTAACTAAAAGGCAGAGAGACACCACCCAAATCAACAAAATCAGAAATGAAAAGGGGGACATAACTACAGACACTGAGGAAATCCAAACAATCATTAGGACATCCTTCAAAAGTCTATATGCCACAAAATTTGAAATTCTAAATGAAATGGACAATTTTCTTGATCGATTGACTTACCAAAGCTGAATCAGGACCAGGTAAATCAATTAAATAGTCCTATATCCTCCAAGGAAATAGAAAAGTCTCCCATCCAAAAAAAAGCCCAGGACCTGATTTTTCAGGGCAGAATTCTACAAGACATTCAAAACAGAGCTAACTCCAATTCTCTTCAAAATATTCCACAAAATAGAAACAGAAGGAACATTACCAAACTCATTCTATGAAGCCATAGTCACCTTGATACCTAAACCTCACAAAGACCCAACAAAAAAAAGAGAACTTCAGGTCAATCTCCCTTATGAACATTGATGCAAAAATACTCAACAAAATACTCACAAACCGAATCCAAGAACACATCAAAGATATCATCCACCATGACCAAGTAGGCTTCATCCCAGGTATTCAGGGATGAAGTGCATCCATATATATATACATATATATATATATATATATATATATATATATATATATATATATATATATATGTTCAATATACAGAAATCCATCAATGTGATCCACCACATTAACAAACTGAATGAAAAAAACCACATGATAATTTCCCTAGATGCTGAAAAAGCATTTGACAAAATTCAACATCCATTCATGTTTAAAGTCTTGGAGAGATCAGAGATACAAGGCACATATTTAAACATAGTAAAGGCGATATACAGCAATTCTATAGCCAACATCAAACTGAACAGAGAAAAACTTAAAGCAATCCCACTGAAATCAGGAATAAGACAAGGCTGCCCACTTTCTCCATATCTCTTCAACATAGTTCTGGAAGTCCTTGCTAGAGCAATAAGACAGTTGAAGGAGATCAAGGGGATACAAATTGGAAAGGAAGAAGTCAAAGTATCATTATTTGCAGATGATATGATAGTATACATGACTGACCCCAAAAATTCTACCAGGGAACTCCTACAGCTGATAAACACGTTCAGCAAAGTGGCCGGATACAAAATTAACTCAAAAAAATCAGTAGCCCTCATGTATACAAAAGATAAAAGGGCTGAGAAAGAAATTAGGGAAACAACACCCTTCACAATAGCCACAAATGGCATAAGGTACCTCAGAGTAACCCTAACCAAGGAAGTCAAAGACTTGTATGAAAAAAATTTCAAGTCTCTGAAGAAAGAATTAGAAGAAGATAACAGAAGATGGAAAGATCTCCCATGCTCATGGCTTGGCAGGATTAACAGAATAAAAACGGCCATCTTACCAAAAGCAATCTACAGATTCAATGCAATTCCCATCAAATTACCAACACAATTCTTTATAGACCTGGAAAGAAAAATTAACAACTTCATATGGAATAACAAGAAACCCAGAATTGCTAAAACAATCCTCTACAATAAAAGATCTTCTGGAGGTATCTCCATCCTTGATTTTAAGTTGTACTATAGAGCAACAGTTTTAAAAACTGCATGGTACTGGCATAGAAAAAGAATGGTGGATCAATGGAACTGAACAGAGGACCCAGAAATAAACCCACACACTTATGGACACCTGATCTTTGACAAAGATGCCAAAACCATACAATGGATAAAGATAATGTCTTTAACAAATGGTGCTGGTCTAACTGGATGTGTACAAGTAGAAAAATGAAAATAGATCCATACTTATCACCCTGCACAAAACTGAAGTCCAAGTGGATCAAAGACCTCAACATAAAACCAGAAACATTAAATTGGTTAGAAGAAAAAGTGGGGAATACCCTAGAACTCATTGGTACAGGAGAAAACTTCCTGAACAGAACACCAACAGCACAGGCTCTAAGAGCAACAATCAATAAATGGGACCTCATGAAACTGAAAAGCTTCTGTAAAGCAAAGGACACCGTCATCAAAACAAAGTGACTGCCTACAGATTGGGAAAGAATCTTCACCAACCCTTTTTCTGACAGAGGACTCATATCCAGTATATATAAAGAAGTAAACAAGCTGAAAAGCAGCAAACCAAGTAATCCACTTAAAAAATGGGAAACAGAGCTAAACAGAGAATTCTCTGTAGAGTAATATCGAATGGCAGAGAAGCACTTAAAGAAATGCTCAACCTCATTAGCCATCCGGGAAATGCAAATCAAAACAACCGTGAGATTTCACCTTACACCCATCAGAAAGGCCAAGATCAAAAACTCAAGTGACAATACATGCTGGAGAGGTTGTTGAGAAAGGGGAACCCTTCTCCACTGCTGGGGTGAATGTAAACTTGTACAACCACTCTGAAAAATCAATCTGGTGCTTTCTCAGACAGCTAGGAATAGCGCTTCCTCAAGATCCAGCCATACCACTCCTAGGCATATATCCAAAAGAGGCCCAAGTACACAAAAAGGACATTTGTTCAACCATGTTTGGAGCAGCTTTATTTGTAATAGCCAGAAGCTGGAAACAACCCAGATGCTACTCAACTGAAGAATGGATGCAGAAATTGTGGTTACATCTATAAAATGGAATATTACTCAGCAATGAAAAATAAGGAAAACATAAAAATTTCAGGTAAATGGTGGGACCTGGAAAGGATCATCCTGAATGAGTTGTCCCAGAAGCAAAAAGACACACACAGTATATACTCACTCATATAGACATACAACATAGGACAAACCCACTAAAATCTGTGCATCTAAAGAAACTAAGCAAGAGAGAGGACCCTAACTAAAATGTTCAATCCCCACCTGAAAGGCAAAGAGGATGGACATCAGAAGAAGAAGAAAACAGGAAACAACCTAGGAACCTGCTACAGAGGGCCTCTGAAAGCCAGAAGAAAACAGGAAACAAACTTGGAACCTACCGCATAGGGCCTCTGAAAGCCTCTGCCCTGCAGACTATCAAAGCAGATGCTGAGCCTGATGACCATCTGTCGGACAGAGTGAATGGAATTTCATGTAAGAAGTGGGAAATAGTAAGAGCTGGAGAGGACAGGAACTCCACAATGAGAGCAACAGAAGAAGAAAATTTGAACACAGGAAACTTCCCAGAGACTCACACTCCAACCAAGGACTATTGATGGAGATAACCTAGTACCCCTTCACAGATGTAGCCCATGGCAGTTCAGTGTCCAAGTGGGTTACCTAGTAATGGAAAGAGGGACTGCCTCTGACATAATCTGATTGGCCTGCTCTTTGATCACCTCCCCCTGAGGGGGGAGCAGCCTTACCAGGCCATGGAAGAGGACAATGCAGCCACTTTTGATGAGAACTGATAGACTAAGATCAGAAAGGATAGGAGAACCTCCCATATCAGTGGACTTAGGGAGGGGCATGCATGCAGAAAGGGGAGGGAGGGTGGAATCGGGAGGGGAGGAGGGAGGGGCTTATCGGGGGATGCAAAATGAATAAACTGTAATTAAAAAAAATTAAAGTTGCATTTTACTATCTTATGATTCAACCCTGCTTCAAAAAATTTTATATAGTAATAAAATTTCAAAGTTACAAATATCTATTCAAATTAAGTTGGTTTATGTGTTGTTCAAATATAATTTTAAGATTGCTTTATACTGTTCTTCTCAGGGGTTCATTACATACAAATTGTCTACCAATATTCTAAATTAAGCTCTATTAATTTTAGAGGTGTTTACTTATGTTAAAACTGGGTCAATTTGCTGCATCTCTACTATCAAAAGGTTAAAATATACTTGGTTAATTTTAAATTTGGTTTATACTGTTCTGCTTTTCTTTTTATTTATTTTTTTATTTTATTTTTCTTTTTAGTTACATTTTGTTAACTCTGTGTCCCAGCTGTATCCCGCTCCCTCATTCCCTCCCCAACCCCACACTCCCTCCCTGGTCTCCTTCCTGCCCCTTTCCAAGTCCCCTGATAGGGGAGGACCTCCTCCCCTTTCATCTGACCCTGTTTATCAGGTATCTTCAGGGCTGGCTGCAAAGTCCTCCTCTGTGGCCTAACAGACTGCTCCTCCCCGGGGGGAGGGGGGTGTCAAACAGCCTGCCCTTGAGATCCTGTTAGAAATAGTCCGTGTTCCCCTTACTTTGGAAAACTACTTGGTTACTGAGCTACCACAGGCCACATCCGAGCAGAAGTTGTAGGTTATATCCATAGATGGTCCTTGGTTGAGTGTCAGTCTCAGAAAAGACCCTGTGCCTGGATATATTTGGTCCTTGTAGAGCTCCTATCCTTTCCATATCATACTAACTTCCCTTCTTTCATATGATTCCCTGCACTCTGCCGAGGGTTTGGTTATGAGTCTTAGTGTCTGCTTTGAAACACTGCTAGGTAGAGTCTTTCAGATGCCTTTTGTGGTAGACTCCTGTCATAAGTTCAAGGCACATCCCATTTGTCTTTCTAAATGAGGATTAATCACCTTCGCCTGTGTCCACTTTCTTGATTATCTTCTTTAGGTGTGTAGATTTCATTATGTTTATCATGTCTTGTAGGTCTATATAAGTGTGTATATACCATGCATGTCTTTCTGTTTCTGGGATACCTCACTCAGAATGATCTTTTCTAGATCCCACCACTTGCCTGCAAATTTCATGATTTTCTCCTTTTTGATTGCTGAGTAGTATTCCATTGTGTAAAAATACCACAATTTCTGTATCCATTCCTCCGTTGATGGACATCTGGGTTGTTTCCAAGTTCTGGCTATTACAAATAAAGCTGCTACGAACATGGTTGAACAAATGTCCTTGTTGTGTACTTGAGCAAATTTTGGGTATATACCTAGGAGTGGTATAGCTGGGTCTTGAGGTAGCACTACTCCTAGTTGTCTGAGAAAGCGCCAGATTGACTTCCAAAGTGGTTGAACCAGTTTACATTCCCACCAGCAATGGAGGAGGGTTCCCTTTTCTCCACAACCTCTCCAGCAAGTGCTATCACTTGAGTTTTTCATCTTGGCCATTCTGATGGGTGTAAGGTGAAATCTCAGGGTTGTTTTGATTTGCATTTCCCTAATGGCTAATGAGGTTGAGCATTTCTTTAAGTGTTTCTCTGCCATTCGACGTTCCTCTTTCGAGAATTCTCTGTTTAGCTCTGTTCCCCATTTTTTAAGTGGATTACTTGGTTTGTTGCTTTTCTGCTTCTTTAGTTCTTTATATATACTTGATATTAGCCCTCTGTCAGATAAAAGGTTGGTGAAGATTTTTTCCCAATCTGTAGGCTGTCTATTTGTTTTGATGACAGTGTCTTTTGCTTTACAGAAGCTTTTCAGTTTCATGAGGTCCCATTTATTGATTGTTGCTCTTAGAGCCTGTGCTGTTGGTGTTCTGTTCAGGAAGTTGTCTCCTGTGCCAATGAGTTCTAGGCTGTTTCCCACTTTTTTTTCCAGCTGATTTAGAGTATCTGGTTTTATGTTGAGGTCCTTGATCCACTTGGACTTTAGTTTTGTGCAGGGTGATAAATATAGCTCTATTTTCATTTTTCTGCATGTGGACATCCAGTTGGTCCAGCACCATTTGTTGAAGATGCTGTCTTTTTTCCATTGAATGGATTTGGCTTCTTTGTCAAACATTGAGTATTCATAGGTGTGTGGGTTTATTTCTGGGTCTTCTATGCGATTCCATTGATCCTCCTTTCTGTTTCTATGCCAATACGATGCAGTTTTTATTACTGTTGCCCTGTAGTACACCTTGAGATCGGGAATGGAGATACCTCCAGATGATCTGTTGTTGTACAGGATCGTTTTGGAGATTCTGGGTTTTTTGTTTCTCCATATGAAGCTGAGAATCTTTTTTTCAAGGTCTGTAAAGAATTGAGTTGGTATTTTGATGGGAATTGCATTGAATCTGTAGATTGCTTTTGGCAGGATGGCCATTTTCACAATGTTAATCCTACCAATCCATGAGCACGGGAGATCTTTCCATCTTCTGAGATCTTCTTCAATTTCTTTCTTCAAAGACTTGAAGTTTTTCTCAAACAGGTCTTTCACTTGCTTGGTTAGAGTCACACCAAGGTACTTTATGTTATTAGTGGCTATTGTGAAGGGTGTTGTTTCCCTAATTTCTTTCTCAGCCTTTTTGTCTTTGGTATACAAGAGGGCTTCTGATTTTTTTGAGTTGATTTTGTATCCTGCCACTTTGCTGAAGGTGTTTATCAGCTGAAGAAGTTCTCTGGTTGAATCTTTGGGTTCGCTCATGTATACTATCATATCATCTGCAAATAGTGACACTTTGATCTCTTCCTTTCCGATCTGTATCCCCTTGATTTCCTTTAGTTGTCTTATTGCTCTGGCTAGGACTTCAAGTACAATGTTAAAGAGATATGGAGAGAGTGGGCAGCCTTGTCTTGTCCCTGATTTCAGTGGGATTGATTTAAGTTTCTCTCCATTGAGTTTGATGTTGGCTATAGGCTTGCTGTATATTGCCTTTACTATCTTTAGGTATGTGCCTTGTATCCCTGATCTCTCCAAGACTTTAAACATAAATGGGTGCTGGACTTTGTCAAATGCTTTTTCAGCATCTAAGGAGATGATCATGTGGTTTTTCTCCTTCATTTTGTTTATGTGGTGGATTACATTGATGGATTTCCATATGTTGAACCACCCTTGCATTCCTGGGATGAAGCCTACTTGGTCATGGTGGATGATATCTTTGATGTGTTCTTGGATTCGGTTTGCAAGTATTTTATTGAGTATTTTTGCATCAATGTTCATAAGAGAGATAGGTCTGAAGTTCTCTTTTTTTTGTTGGATCTTTGTGTGGTTTAGGTATCAAAGTGACTGTGGCTTCATAGAATGAGTTTGGTAGTGTTCCTTCTGTTTCTATTTTATGGAATAGTTTGAGGAGAATTGGTGTTAGTACTTCTTTGAAGGTCTTGTAGAATTCTGCGCTGAAGCCATCTGGTCCAGGGCTTTTTTTGGAGGGGAGACTGTTAATGACTGCTTCAATTTCCTTGGGAGATATAGGACTATTCAGTCTTTGTACCTGATCTTGACTTAATTTTGGTAGATGGAATCTGTCAAGAAAGTTATCCATTTCATTTAGATTTTCAAATTTTGTGCCATATAGGCTTTTGTAGTATGACCTAATAATCGTTTGGATTTCCTCAGTGTCTGTAGTTATGTCCCCCTTTTCCTTTCTGATTTTGCTGATTTGTATGGTTTCTCTCTGCTTTTTAGTTAGTTTGGCTAAGGGTTTGTCTATCTTGTTGATTTTCTCAAAGAACCAGCTTTTTGTTTCATTGATTCTTTGGATAATTTTATTTGTTTCTAATTGATTGATTTCTGCCCTTAGTTTGATTATTTCCAGCCGTCTGCTCCTCTTGGGTGTATCTGCTTCTTTTTTTCCTAGGGTTTTCAGTTGGGCCATTAAGTTGTTTGTATGTGACGTTACGGATTTCTTCTTGTAGGCACTTAGTGCTATAAATTTTCCTCTGAGCACTGCTTTCAATGTGTCCCATAAATTTTGGTATGTTGTGCCTTCATTTTCATTGAATTCTAGAAAGTCTTTAATTTCTTTCTTTATTTCTTCCTTGACCCAGCTGTCATTGAGTAGTAAGTTGTTCAGTTTCCATGTGCGTGTCGGCTTTTTGTTGTTTCTGTTGTTGTTGATGTCCAGCTTTAGTCCATGGTGGTCAGATAGTATACAAGGGATTATTTCAATCCTTTTGTATCTGTTGAGGCTTGCTTTGTGACCAACTATATGGTCTATTTTGGAGAAGGTTCCATGTGGTGCTGAAAAGAAGGTGTACTCTTTTGAGTTTGGGTGAAAAGATCTGTAGACATCTATTAGGTCCATTTGATTTAGGGATTCTGTGAGTGCTTTTATTTCCCTATTTGGTGTCTGTCTGGTTGATCTGTCCCTTGATGAGAGTGGGGTGTTGAAGTCTCCTACTATTAAGGTATTAGGATCAATGTATGATTTAAGCTTTAATATTGTTTCATTTATGAATGTAGGTGCTCTTGTATTTGGGGCATAGATATTCAAAATTGTGATGTCCTCTTGTTGGATTTTTCCTTTGATGAGAATATAGTGGCCCTCCTTATCTTTTTTGATTAACTTGGGTTGAAAGTCTATTTTATTAGATATTAGGATGGCTACTCCAGCTTGTTTTCTGGAACCATTTGCTTGAAAAACATTTTTCCAGCCCTTTACTCTGAGGTAGTGTTTATCTTTGTTGCATAGGTGTGTTTCTTGGATGCAACAGAATGCTGGGTCCTGTTTCCGTAACCATTCTGTTAGCCTGTGTCTTTTTATTGGTGAGTTGAGTCCATTAATATTGATAGATAATATTGACCAATGCATGTTAGTTCCTTTTGTAATGGAGTCGATAATCTTACCTTGTTTCATTGCTTGTTTTCTTTTCATTTTTGTTGGGACATTATCTGTATGCCCTGTTTTCTTGGGTGAATTCGTTTTCATTGGATTGGAGTTTTCCTTCTAGTATCTTCTGTAGGGTTGGTTTGCTGTATAGATATTGCATAAATTTAGTTTTGTCATGGAATATTTTGTTTTCTCCATCTATGTTGATTGAAAGCTTTGCAGGGTATAGTAGTCTCGGTTGACATTTGTGATCTCTTAGAGTCTCCATGATGCTTGCCCAGGCCCTTCTGGCTTTCATAGCTTCTGATGAGAAGTCTGGTGTGATTCTGATAGGTCTACCTTCATATGTTACTTGGCCTTTTTCCCTTGCTGCTTTTAATATCTTTTCTTTGTTCTGTAGATTTAGTGTTTTGACTATGATGTGACGTGATGTGTTTCTTTTCTGGTCTAGTCTATTTGGTGTTCTGTAGGCCTCTTGTATATTTATGGACATCTTTTTCTTTAAGTTGGGAAAATTTTCTTCTATGATTTTTTTGAAAATATTTTCTGGACCTTGGAGCCTGGAGTCTTCTTTTTCATCAATTCCTATTATTCTTAGATTTTGTCTTTTCATAGCATCCTTGATTTCTTGGATATTTTGTGATTGGAATTTTTCTGATTTTACTTTTTCTTTGAAAGAAGTATCAATTTCTGCAAGTGTGTCTTCAGCTCCAGAGATTCTCTCTTCCATCTCTTGTATTCTGTTGGTGATTCTTACTTTTGTGGTTCCTGATCTTTTCTCCAAGTTCTCCAGCTCAAGAGTTTTCTCATTTTGTGTTTTCTTTATTGATTCTAATTCTGTTTTCATGCCTTGCACCATTTCTTTTATGTGTTTGAATTTGGATTCCTGTCTCTCTACGATGGACTCTATTTCTTTGTTCATTTCCTTTTTGTATGCCACTAATTTTTCCTCTAATTGTGCCTCTATTTGTTTGGCTATGTTTGCCTGTGTTTCTTTAAGGGTTTTGTCTATTTCTTCTTTCTTTACCTCCAATTGACTGGCCAACTCTTTGAAAGATTTGTTCATTTCCTCCTTATGAGCCTCAAATAATTGAGCAAGCATGGCTTTAAGGTCATTTTCCTGTGCTTCTGATGAATTGGAGTATCCATCGATTTGGGGGTTTGCTGGTGAAGTCATGATGTCCTGATTTATGTTGGAAGTGTTCTTTCACCTACCCCTGGCCATTGGCTTATCTGAGACCTTCCCTGTTTGTTTTTGGATTCTGCCGATCAGACTGGTACTGTCTCTCTCTCGAGTCTGGAGAATTCTTCAGGAAGTTGAGAGAGGTCCCGTGTCCTTAGCATATGCTGAGGACTAGCTATACCTGTGGGAGGAAAGTACGCAGGCGCAGAGGCAAATGCAAGCGTGCGTGCGTGCGTGTGTATGTGTGTGTGTGTGTGTGTGTGTGTGTAAGTGGGTGTGGGCGTGTGTCTCGAGGGACAGAGTGATGGCTAATGTTGAACCCTTTAGTGTGTGGGAGGGGCTCTGCAATGTATATGTCGCAGGCGCTAGTGATGATTGCAGCGCAATTTCTGGCATTAACTGCCTTAACTCCTCAATTAGACCCACAGAGCAGGAACTTCAATGTTCCAAGTGCCCCTCTGTTTCCCAAACAGAGTTTCCCAAACAGTGGGTATATGGGTGGGAGGGGGTTCGATGCCTGGCTTCTGTTTTAGAAGAACCCAGGATCAGTGGAGCTGCAGATTCTCAAGGGTTCACTCACTTACAGGCAGGACACTTGGCAGAGATCAGCGTATCTGTGCTCTCTGCTCTCTGGTTTGGCCCTGCTTCTTTGATGTGCTCCGCCAGTTCCGTGCTGCTGTCACTGCCAGGTTATGAGGTATTGCTGCAGCTGGAGATTTCAGGGTGGTCACGTCAGTGGGAATCGGGGTAACCAGCCTTTCTGTTCTCTGGTTTGGCCCTGGTTAGTCTTAAACTGGAGGGCTGATGTGCCCCGCCAGCTCAGTGCTGCTCCGCTGCCAGGTTAGAAAGTCCCGCTGTAACTGGAGACTGGGTTGCTAGTCCAGATGCTTTCTGGGAAGTCCTGGGGTCTCTTTACTGTGCTCTCCAAGCTTCGGAGGCCCAGCGCCTGGTGTGTCTAGCTTGTATGGCGTTTCTGTCTGGTTTTGGTGAGTATATAGCGTATTCTCTGTCACTGTGGGATTGGGCACATTGATGGCGCTCCTGCGGAGCTAGTATGGCGTCTAGCAGACTCGGGCCCTGGGAGGATGGTGCAGCCAACGCGCGAATCTGGGGCTCCAAGACACAGTACTGCTGGCCTTTGCCGATAAAGGGCTTGGGGCTCAGCCTTAGTGGCTGCAGGCCCCAGGCAGTTAGGTCTGCACTGAGAAAGGCGAGTCCGCTGTGCCGAGGAGGAGGGAGGTCTGGGGGATGGGAGTGCCGAGAGATCAAAGGATCATTTCTCACCTTCCCCAAACAAGTCCCTGGGTGACCCGAGACCAAGGTTTTCACCTCCTGCGATGTTTCCTGTTGTTTAGAAAGTCTCTCCGTTGTTTCCCTGGCTTCAGAAGTTCTTCCACTCATCAACTCAGAACTTTATCTCTTCCACAGCTCGGAAACTGTGTGTGCTAGTCGCCATCTTGGCTCTGCCCCCTATACTGTTCTGCTAAACTGTTGGTTTTATACATAGCTGAAGGGTTTGTTATTATGTACAAGTTGTTTACCAATATTCTAAATTAAGATCTATTAATTTTTAAAATATATATATTTATATTAAAATTGGGTCAATTTACTATATCTCTACTATCAGAAAGTTAATATAAGCTTGGTCTTGTTTTCTAAAAGTGATGTTATTAATCCGTAGTATAGCCTTAGACTATTATAAGCTATAAACTTTTATATATTAAATCATACAAAAACTCTTGTGCTTTCACTTTAATAAATTATATTTATGACTTTTAAGGTCCTAATTTAGCAAGGACAAAACCTAAAGTCCTAATATTTAATGGTTAACAAATGCAGGTTAATAGTCATTTTATAAGATATATATTTATAGTTCTGCAGATGCAAACATGGTCTCACTGCAATTTTTAATAAACAGCTGAGGATGGTACTTGAGTCACCATATAGGAGTTGGTAAAAATAGTGAGCCATCCTGAAGGGCTCTAGACGTAGCTCTGTTCTGAAGCTGCTGGCGTTCCCGCAAAATCGTAAGAAGTTTGCATAGCCAAAAGTCCATTCTACTGGGTGACTTTTTCAAATGCAGCCAAAGTGGATGCTGGTCCCGTTGCTGACATGCCAAAGCTAGCTGCTGACAAACTGGCCTCTGGAAGTCAAAATGCTCCCAAGCAGGCTTGTCCTCTGTGCCCAGCCATGAAGGTTCAACCAGCACAAGAGCTGCAGACACTTCCAGCCTTCTAACTCATTGGCCTGGCAGAGGACGAATGGCTCCTTGACTTTGCAACCTCCACAGCTCTTGCACAGGTCTGTTTTTGACCTCAGAATAAGGTCCCAAGGACATATTGCCGACTTCTGTGTTGGGAGACTTCAGGTGCCTTCCCAGTTCTTTTTACATGCAGGAGACCAGGCCTTAAGCCTAAATCCTAGAGCTGCTATTTTCAGGCCTAGACACAGTCCAGACTCAAGAAAGAGGCCTAAATGAAACCTTTTACCATCCTTTAGCTAAAGGACAATAAATGTTCATAGCAGTTTCAACTATGTCTCATGGTAAATAACTAAATACAATTGTCCCTCTCAAAAGACATATTTGAGAGATGTCTTAAGGTTAATAAATACAAGTTATACATATTTGAGAGTCTTAAAAAGTGTCTTAAGGCTGGTAAATACAAGTTATACATATTTGAGAGTCTATAAATGTGTCTTAAGGTTGGTAATGCAACTTATAAATGTTTGAGGGTCTAAAAATGTTTTAAAGTTGGTAAATGCAAGTTATAAAGGTTACAAGGTCTAAGGTGATTTAAGGTATCTTAAATAGGTAAGATGGCTTAATATTTCCTCCTGTTATGCTACTGTTGTATTGACTGTCCAGAGTTTTGACCTTTATCAATAGGGCTCTAATTTATTAATATGACTCTGATACAAAAACATTCCACTATACCACATACTATTATGGTTCTAAGCTCAAGATTGTAAGTCTCCATAATATGTATGCTTATACTAAAGGTTATGATCAAGTGAGTTTCCCTTTTACTTCATAAAAGGCTTTTGCCTTTTCAGAGCTCACCTTAAAAAGTACTTATGCTGTTAACACATACGTATGTCTACTGCCTTTTTCTCAATGCACAGTACAATTGTAATACTAACATGTCTAAAGTTTTATCTCCTTCTCAAAACTTAAAAGTAATTCTTATAAGCTGCAGAAAGCCCACCTAAATCCACCTCTCAGGTCAACTGGACTCCAGATAAGTATTTCACTATTGCCTATCTCAGAAGGTGGGACTCCCTTTTTCCCTGGTTTTGGGACTTCCTTTCCTGGCGACCAGACTGCTATTTACTGCATGTAACCACTGGCTGGATTGGTGAGTTCTCCTTATTGACCAGACACTAGATTGGTGAGTTCACTCCATTTTCTCAGCATAAATGCCTTTCTTGGTAAGGAAGCTTGACCGCAGAGCTCTGGCAACTTCATACTATCTTTTGAGATGGAGGGACCCCCCTCCAGCCTTAGCCTTAACTGTCTAGGTTTGACCCTCTATGCTGACCTCCATTTTAGGGCCTCACTCTCCCTTGGGCAGGATGTCCCCTCTCGCAAATGGTTCCTTCTCCCCCCTTGCTTGCTTGCTCACTCGCTCATGGGAAGGTCCTCACTCGCACACAGTTCCTTCTCCCCCTCTATCGCTCGCTCATGGGAAGACCTAGCACTAGGCAAACCATTGTGCTCCGGCCACACCTCACTGGGCACTGCGCCCCGGTCCCTGGCCAAAAGCTGACAAACTATTGAACCAGGTAGCACCCCTCTTGTTCAGAGTCACACCTTCCTGTTGGGATGCCTCTGGAAGGTTGTTTGACTTCTTTGCCCCCAATAGGAGATGCCCAGATGCCCGTCCTTCCAGATATGACATCCTCTGGAGAATTTCAGGTTTCTACACCTAGTGCCAGTCTAGTACACACTTCTGTAACCAAACCTCACCTCAATGACAGATCGAAAACAAAGCCTTCTTTAAATATTGCCAGTGGTTGGGTAAATAAAGGTAGACAGGTAGACAGAGTTTCCCACATACGAGCATCATCAATCCAAACCTTTCAATGTATACCTACAGGATTTTCTCCCTACTTTATCTTTTGCCTATATGTGTGTTTCAGTGTCCTGCCAGACACAGGTGTTTCCTATAGCCACAACAGTGCCAAAGCAGCTACAGGTGTTCAACTCTGACCTCACAGATTTCCAACAAGCTGCAGGTGTTCAGCTCTGACCTCACAGCCTTCCAACAAGCTGGACCTACACCTTCCCTCCCAGCCATGAATGTTCTTGCAGACCCTGGAAAGCATCAAAACAGCCTATTCTTCGTGGACTTGGCCAACATTTCAACCTTTTGACCTCCCTACAGCTCCCCCAGTGTCAGCAGGAAGTAGCCAGAAGAGAATCTATGCCTGTTATTCACTTGTTGTTAACAAAAGACTGAAATGGTGTGCTTCAGGACCAGGACAGGCAGCTCCAGGTTCTCCCAGCGTTCCCCAGTCCCTACCTGCTGCCTTGCATAGCTGGCAACTCTCTCTATTGACAACCTTCTACCCTAAATTTTCCAGGACAGAGGCTTCCCTTACTCTTGACCTTGCAATCTGACCATTTTGTTGCTATAATTCTTCTCTCTCTCAACCTCTTGCATGACAACCAAGAGCTGCTTCCAGTGAGCCTAAATTTATATACTTTCTTACCTTATAAAAGGCAGCCCAAGCTCCCCATTTTTTAATTATAGAAAAAGGGAGGAATGTTAGTATTTTGGAACACAACCTGCTCCTGTGTTAGTTACCCAGCAATCTATGATGTCATCATATGCCACCAGCCAGGTGGCCACACCTGGAAGGCATGGTTTCTTTGCCCCTTAAAGGGCTAACCCCAACACGTTGTCTCTCTCTTAAACTCTTTCTTTCTCTCTCTTTCTTTCTCTTACTTTCCCTCTCTTACACTCTTACTTTCCCTCTCTTACTCTCTCTTACTTTCTCTTACTTTCTCTTCTTCTTCTTCTCTCTCTCTCTCTCTCTCTCTCTCTCTCTCTCTCGATGCCCCTTTTCTCTCTCTCATGTCCTGCTTCCCCCTTCCTCCATACCCTCCTAATAAACTTCTTGCAGAGAATATCGGTTGATTCCTGATTCTTCTTAATTTTTAACAGAGGGGTCATCTCTGGGATGGGGAGTCTAAGGGGCTGAAGCAAAAGATATTAAGGAGCCTCCTGTAGCCAAGTGGGACTCACAGTGGAGGGAGGGAACACCAACCCACACATAAAACCTTCGATCCAAAATGTCTCTTGTGTACAAGAATTGTGGGGGATAAGATGGAACAGAGAAGACAGGGACAGAGAGGAGATAAGGAAGGGAGGGTGAGATTAGGAGGGAATGAGGAGGAGGCTACAGCTGGGATAAAAAGTGAATAAACTATAATTAATATAAAAAATAAAAATTTAATTAAAAAACAAATACTTACACACATAAAAAAAGATGGAACAGAGATTGAAGGAATGACAAACCAGTGACTGACCCAACCTGAGACCCACCCCACAAGAGAGGGCCAACCACTGTCACTATTCATGATACTCTGCTCTGCTTGCAGACAGGAATCTAACATAACTGTCTTCTGAGACAGATTCAGAGACCTGAGGACAAGCAATGGCCCAAGGTTGTGGAATAGTGGGAAGAAGGATAGAGGAAGCCTAAGGGTTCAAGGACACCACAGAAGACATGTAGAATGATCTATCCTAGGCCCATGGGGGCTCACAGAGATTCTACTACCAGCCAAAGAGCATACATGGACTGAACCAAGATCACCTACACATATGTAGCAGATATGCAGCTTGGTCATATGTGGGTCCCTAACAATAGGAATAGGGGTTGTCTCTGACTCTGTTACCTTCTGCTGGGTCATTTTTACCTAGCTGGGCTGCCTTATCACTCCTGGTAGTAGAGGATGTGCTTAGTCCTCCTGTGACTTGAGATTCCAGAGTGGATTGGTACCAATTGGGGGCTTCCCCTTCTCTGGGAAGAAGGAGAAGAGAGAATGGGAGGAGGGGGTGTGGGAAGAGGACTGAAAGAACAGGAGGGAGGGGGCTGGGATCAGGATGAAAAATAATTAGATAAATAAATAAATAAATAAATAAATAAATAAATAAATAAATAAATA
>NW_026594377.1:5277486-5321441 GCF_907164565.1 Psammomys obesus
ATAAATAAATAAATAAATAAATAAATAAATAAATAAATAAATAAATAAATAAATTGAAAAAAGAAAGTCTTACAGATACAGGAGGCAATAATAAATGTTTTTCGTAGGTGAACTCCAAAGCCTCTAATGGTAATTCTGCTTAGTCTGAGCAAGAACACACTGTGGAAAAATAGTAGCTTTCTTGACATATATCACAGGCCATCAGTCACCCAGAGAGGCAAATATTCCCTTCTAATGAAAGGTAGGTGCAGAAATCATTAGTTAATATTTTGCTTTGGTTTGGGTTTTGTTTTTGTTTGTTTGTTTGTTTGTTGTTTTTGAGGGGATGCTTATTTCCACATCTAACAACTAGAACTGTCCAACAGTAGGGCTGACTGAAACAGAAAATATTTACATTAATGAGCTTTATGACACAAACATGATAAGAACAACGGTCTTTCAGTGCGATAAGGTGAGAAACAGGTGATGTCTACACTCCATTTAAATACTTAAAATATTATGTGACCAAAATCCTCAAACAAAATAATCTTTTGCAATCATTATCTTTGTTCCCATGTTCTGTGGATAAGAGATTAAACTTTATATAAGAACCATCTAACCCAATCCCCACTTACATTTTTCTGTGAGCTATAAAGAGTATTAAGTAAGTATCGTTTTATTACTTCCCCTCTATTAGTGAAAAAAAAAAAAAAAACCAAACTGATGAACGATATTTTTCACATAAACTGTTTCTAACCTAAATCATTCAATCCCTGAATATTTTAGCATCCATGGCCAGATTTTCATAAAATATTCTATAATTTTTGAAATAGAATCAAATGCCTGAGTATCCAACAGCAATTTTATTTGTCCTTATGGTATAAGAAGTCTTCTTAAGTAATCATGATCTGTGCTACTAAAGGTGGCCTTAAAATTAATGAAGCCTAGGATAACTACTGGAAAAGATCCCAGCTTCTCTTGGATGGCGGTACATAAAATGTTGCTCATCCATGAAATGATTATGCATAAACCCAACTTTCTCAGACTTTCTTCTCTATGGGAAAAAAATATTTCAGGTATCTTTCTGGATCGTTAGAGCTCTCAAGATTAGGAAAGAGGTGGGATTTATTTTAAAATATATTATCTTCTTATCCTTTCAAGTCACTTGTAGGTAAGAGATTCTTATGCACCATGTATTACTTCCCATGCTTCTCTGCCAAAGCACTAGACAGATGATCTCTGTGTGCACATGTGTATAAATATGGACCTTGCCTGGATATTTCTTTTCAATGTGGATTCTGTTCACAGTTGATTGTTTGTTTAATAATCATTCCCACTGATAGAATTAAGATCATTCTTGATATTTCATGTAGCAGAGTCAACCACACCTTGAGGGTCAGCTGATGTTGGAAGACACACATGGTATATATTCACTTATAAGCAGATGTTAGACCTGTACAAGATAGCCATACTACAATCCCAGACTCAATAAAGCTAAGTAAGAAGGAGGGCCCAAAGGAGGATGCTTGACTCTGAATCAGAAGGGGAAATAAAATAGACATCAGAAGTGAATGAAATGAGGGAACTGGATGGGAGAAGATATGGAGAGGGGAACAAGAGTGGGGCTCGAATGAGGGAAGGGGGATGTGAGAGGGCTGGGAGAGAGAGGGAAAGTGGATGGGGGGGTCATCTCTGGGACAAGCTGGAGACCTGTACCAGCGTAGATTCTTGTGCGAATATGGGGGTGACTCTAGCTGAGACAGCAGGGGACACGGAGACTGCAATGGCCACCTCCTAGTCAGGCAGGACTTCCAGTGTGAGTGAGAAGGACACCAACCCACCCACAAAACTTTTGACCCAAAATTTGTCCTGCCTACAAGATATGCAGAGATAAAGATGGATGAAGTGTTATGCCCAAGTCTTATACCCCAAAGACCACCAAGGAACCGATTCCAGTGCAAACACAGTAGGGTCTTTTATTACAAGCTTGAGCTTAGGCCCACACTGTTAACAACGCAGTAGGATAGCGTATAGAGCCTCAATCTGGGGGTGGGAGGCTTATTGGTTTACAGTGAGATTTAGGAAATTCCTCTTAACAGTTACACAGTTTGGTGACATTCAGCAAGAGCAAGCTTGTTACAAGGTGATTGTGGCTAACTAACCTTAAGCAAGCTATTTATAGACCTCAGGAATGTTAGGTATTTCCAGGCTAGGAAAGTTCTACTACCAGGTCAGTGGGCTGCCCAACACAGATGCCCCACCCTAACAAGAAACTTCCCATTCTTGTGGTTACCTCTAGGCTATTCCTTGGCAGGGAATTTTATTATCTTCTTCCTGTAATTGATGACCTATGGCCTAGTTCCTGGTGACTTTGAGGGTGTCAGGTGTGGTTCTCTCAGGAGCAGTGATTGAGGGAATGGCCACCTAATGACTGGCCCAACCTGAGACCCACCCATAAGAGAGGTCCAACCCCTGACACTATTAATGATACTCTGTTATGCTTGCAAACAGGAGCCTAGCATAATTGTCCTCTGAAATGTTCCACCTCACAGAAGATTAAAACAGATGCTGATATCCACAGCCAAACACTATGGAGCTTGGAGAGCCTGATGGAAGGGAGTAGGGAGAGAGGAGGATAGAAAGATTCAGAGGGGACAAGAACTGCACAATAAGACCAACAGAGTCAACTAACCTAAGCCATGGGGACTTACCGAGACTGAAGCACTAACCAAACAGCATGCATGGACTGGACTAGCTCCCTGACACATATTTAACTGATGGGCAACTTTGTTTTCAGTGAGTCCCCTAACAAGTGGAGTGGAGATTGCCTCTGACATGGCCTCTGTTGCCAGCTTTCGAATCACTTGCCCCTAGCTGGGCGGCCTTGTCTGGCCTCAGGGAAGAGGATGCACTTAGTCCTGATTGACTTTGATTTGCTGGCATGGGTTGGTATGGAAGGACTCTCCTTTTCTGAAGAGAAGGGGAGGGGGAGAGAATAAAGATGGTGGGAGGGTGGGACCAGGAGGAGAGATGGGAAGGACCTGCATTCGGGATGTAAAGTGAATAAATAAACTAACTTAATTTATAAAAGGGAAAAACATTACTTTTTGAAAATTTTACCATAATTTTTTCGATTAGAACACAATTAGAACATTTTTTTCTTTTTCTTTTTTTTTCATTCCCTCCAAATCTTCACATACACTCTTTTCTCCCTCAAATGTATGGTTTCTTTTTTTCACTAACTGTTATTGCATGCATATATACATACATGCATATTACTAAATATCGCTTATTCAGCCTATACAATACTATTTGTGTGTATGGTTTAAGGACTGACCAATTGGCACTGAACATCAATTGGTGTGTAATTCCCTGGGGAAGAACATAACATTTTAATAAGCCATGTTAGATTTACAAAGTATTTTCAGACACAGCTTCTCATTGAATGATCACAGCAGCTTTCTTGAGTCGGGGTTTCGATTATTACCACTGCAGATCACAGAAACAAATATAAAACAACTTAAGTGGTGCCATCTTTGCACAACTGGCTGGCAGCCAGGTTAGCATGTGAATCGAGATATGCTTATTTTGAATCTAGCCTCATAAAATTTTGTTGTGGGTGGAAGTGATTCCGAAATTGTTTTAGGGAACTGGAGAATAAAAATACTCCATACTGTTGTGTCTTTAATATTTCAACAGTTAGCCAACTGAAGCTATAAATAGCTTTTAGCATATTCCACAAAAGCAGTATTTCATCTTTTGTGTCCTCTGTACTTTATGCACTTGGTAATTAAAAATTTCATAGTTGAGTCAATTAATCTAATAAAAACTCTTCAGTCCTAATTTAAAGTTTAGAAGCATAGGCTAAGGAACTAACAGTATTGTGCAAGTTTAAAGGTTTATGGAATTGACTTTAAATGACCCAAATGTATCTCCTAGGCCGTGGAGAAGCTGGTGAGCTCATTAGAGCAGGCACGTATAACAATTACTGAAGCAACACTTTTTAACTCCTGAAGCTCATATGATTAGAAGTCACTTTCTTTTATGAAAATGACCAATTAGCAGCAGGCTATTTTATCAACGTGGAAACATGGGCTTGAGTTTTGTATTTTAATGAAAACGACAAGCCAGTGTTTAAATTTGAGTTTAATGGCCTGAAAATTTCAACTCTGATATTACAGTATTTAAGTTTGGTACAAGAAAAGACAGATAAATTTATGGAAGCACATTCCCCTTCTTTCATACAAAAGAGGATACCCAGGAAGAATGCTCAATCACAAACTTCCTAGGAAGACTGAAAAGCTTATTCAGTCCCTACACTTCCTCAGGAAATTGGAAAGATAACAAAATCTGTAAGTGAATGTCACAGCTTCATCAGGGCAAGTAGATCCTGACTCCAGAAAAACATTATCTGAAACATTAATAAGGGAGTAAGATCTATGAAACTAACTGGAACAAGGATTAGGAGGGGCAATCCCTGAGACCATGTTGACCTTCTGCCAGCTTCTCTGTTGGCACAAGGGGGCACTCAGGAGCAAAGACCATCCTGCAGCAGTATTGCAACTGGGTAAAATCACAAAGTTCTTATTCCTAGCCTTGCTCAGTCACTGTCTGAGCTCACCTTAAAAAATGACATGGCTCCTAACTTGTTTCCTGTTTTCTTTTTCTTCTGATGTCCATCCTCTTTGCCTTTCGAGATGGGGATTGAGAATTTTAGTCAAGGTCCTCTCTCTTGATTAGTTTCTTTAGATGTGCAGAGTTTGGTAGGTTTATCCTATGTTATATGTCTATATGAGTGAGTATATACCGTGTGCATCTTTCTGCTAAAATGCTCAATTCCTATCCAGAAAGGCAAAGAGGATGGACACCAGAAGAAGGAGAAAAGAGGGAACAAGTCAGGAGCCTGACACAGAGGACCTCTGAAAAGCTCTGCCCTGCAGACTATCAATGTAGATGCTGAGACTTATGGGCAACCTTTGGGCAGAGTGCAGGGAATCCTAGGAAAGAAGTGGGAAACAGTAAGATCTGGAGAGGACAGGACCTCTGTAAGGAGAGTAACAGAACCAAAAAATCTGAGCACGGGGTCTTTCCTGAGACTGATATTCCAACCAAGGACTATGCATGGAGATAACCTAAGACCCCTGCACAGATGTAGCCCATGGCAGTTCAATATCCAAGTGGGTTCCATTGTAATAGGAACAGGAACTGTCTCTGACATGAACTGATTGGCCTGCTCTTTAATTACCTCCCCCTGATGGGGAAGCATCATTACCAGGCCACAGAAGAAGACAAAGCAGCCACTCCTGATGAGACCTAAGTGACTAGGAACGGAAGGAAGGAAAAGAAGTCCTTTCCTATCAATGGACTTGGGGAGGAGCATGCATGCAGAGAGTGGAGGAAGGAAGGGATTGGGACTGGAGGAGGGAGAGAACCACAGGGGGGATACAAAGTGAATACAGTGTAATTAATAAATAAAAATAAAATTAAAATTAAAAACAAGAAAAGAAAAGAGGAACAAAACACTAGTTAGTCGAGATACTGATGATCACTTGCTTCCTGCCACAGTTTGTATGGGTTGGAATCTCCACAGGGTTTAGGCAGCTCTGGTTTAAGGTCTCATGAAGCTACAGGAGCTGGGGTTGAACTCACACAAAAGCTTGTTTGTAGCTGGAAGGGGTTGTCTGAAGGAGAGAGAGACAGAGAGTGAAGGAGGGAAGAAGGGAAGGGGAGGGTAATGGGAAAAGGGAAGGGGAGGAAAGGAGAGAGTGAAGCCAGAGGGTCAGAGGTTGAAGTTGAAGTCAGGTGTCTTCTTCAATCACTCCATACCTTGGTTTGTGGAAGAGTTTCTCACCAAGTCCCAGGGATCCACCTGTCTCCATTTCTCCAACAATGGGATTCTAAACATTCACTACCTCGTCAGCATTTTTATATATAATCATTATTTATTGTTCTGTTTCTTAATTTGTGTATTTAATGATGTTACAGCATGATCACTGGCCCCTCTCTCCTCTCCTCACAGTTCGACCTTACTCCCCTCTCTCCATTGCCCCCTCCTCTTCTCCTTAAAGAATGGGAGTCCTCCCCCCACAACTGTGAGTACCAACCCACACTGGCACTTTAGGTTGAAGCAGGACTAATAGTATCCTCTCCCACTGAGGACAGAAAAGGCAGTCCAGCTAGAGGAAAAAGGATCCAGAAGGGAGGCAACAGAGTCAGAGACAGCCCCCACTCCCATCATTGGGGAATCCACATGAAGAACATGCTGCACATCTGTTACATATATGTAGGGCCCAGGTCCAGCCCATGCATGTTCTTTGGTTGGTATGCCAGGGGTTGAACTCATGTCTTCATTCTTGCAGCAAGCACATTGCCAACTAAGCCATCTTCCCAGGCCTTGCTTTCCATCTTTATCACCCATTTCCTGTTTCTTTTTCAGGCCTCTGTGAACCCATGATGCCAGGCAGAGCAATTTATTTAAGTTTTGAACCACTCTGCTCTTCCTTCTCACACCTCCCTGACTTGATTGGTCTACTTGTTATTTGAATTATAAAAACTAAAGTCTAGAATTTCTGGAACCAATATTATCATGGATTCTGTTCTTGAAATAAAGACTTAAAACCAAATAAAATAGTTATAAAAATAGCATGCATAATTTGTCAGGCTTTTTCTATATTGGATTTCAGGGTTTGTTTTTTATTTTAATTTGGCAAACTGCCTGGCTTTCCTAAAGCAACTTAATTTATTAACACTTATTTATTTCCCCAGTATCATTATAAATTCACAACCACCAAGCTTTTTAAGATTATAATTAACAAAAAGTATACATATAAAGCAAACAAGATGATGTTTTGATATGCATATACTTTGTGAATTAATTACTACTATCAGGTGAATTAACCAAACTATTGTCTCACTTAATTGTATATGGGTATAGTGAGAACATTTAAGATCTCTTTTTGCACATGTCAGCATATCATGTTGTTAGCTGTAGCCACCATGCTGTTTGCCAAAACTGTAGAGGTCACACATCGTATGTAATTAAAATTTGTACCCTCTAACCAAAATTTCCAACCCCCCTCCTCCCCTAGTTACTGGCAGGTATGATTAATCTCTATACTCCTAAGTCTGACTTTTCTAGGACTACGCATAAGTGAGATCATGCAGTATGTACCTTTCTGTGCCTGCTTCGTTTCGCTTAGCATAATATTACTGAAGATTATATATGGTCAGTTATGTTTTAAGGCTAAGGCTGCCAAATATTGTTATATGCATTTTTTCTTCACCCACAAATGGATGCTTAGATTGTATATATGTCTTACCTCTTGTGAATAAAACTGCAGAAACATGGGCTCAGAGGCCTCTAACAAACCAGCTTCACCGTCTTTGGCTACTGTGATGGTTCACACTGGTCATCAGTTTGGCATGATCTAAAATCACCCAGGACACAATCTTCTGGGAACACCTGTGACAGACTTTATAGATTGAGGTGAGAAGAATTATTCTGAACCTGTCAAGACTGCATAAAAAGGGAAGGGAGCTGACATGAGCACTCCCCCTCTCTACTTCCTACCTGCAGATGCAATGTGGCCAACTGCCTCTCAGGCTCCTGTTGCCCTGAGTTCCCCAATGTGATGAACTGGACTCTGAATCTTTGAGCCCAAACCAAGCCTGTCTTTCTTTCATTGCTTTTGTTGGGTATTTTGTCACAGTGAGACAAGTAACTAATATATATAAATCCCCAGAAGTAGAACTGCTGGCTTATGTAATAGATTTTTTTTTCTTTTTTAATTTTGAAAAGCCTCCATAGTTCCTATAATGACTATACAAACTTATGCTGTCATTGATAGCTTAGGAGAGTTTCCATTTCTGAATAGTACCAATGACTTCTGACTTTCAGAATAGCCTTCTGAATAACTACTGAGTCAATATCTCAACTATCCACTTGGTCATTGTGTTGTTCTGCTCCATCTGCTCCTCTTAGGATTTCTATCTCCTTGAACTTCCCATTTTGTTCCTGTGCTATTTTTTGAATTTTATTTAGAAGTTTGTTTTTGCATAGGTCAATGTGCCTCTTGAAAACAAACACTTGAAATTATCACAGCACTTCATTTCGTATTCCACTATTGGTGTTTTATTTGTTCCTTTGATAGAATCACTTAGCCTTGATGATTCATGGTCCCTTTTGCTTACTGTTGCTCTCTGCATATTTGAAAAAAAAATAACTATTTCTTTCTGCCTTTACAAATTGGTTTTGATGGAGACACCCTTCACTAGCATCAGCCTGTGCAGAAGCGTAAAAGGTCAGCTGACAGAGCATGTGGGAAGGACTGCTTTAACGCCTTTGGATTGCTTGACTTTGTGCTTGAGTCAGTGGTCAGGAAGCCCTGGAATCTAAGTTCTAGGAAGCAGTCTGTGGCTGAGTTCACGGATAGACCATGCAATTGTATCTCACAGGTCCACGAGATCAGTATAAAATGAGGCCTTCTGGGGTACACCTGGTAACTAGATCCATGGGGACAGACTTTTAACTTTGAACTGTGATCATGGGTCTCAAGCCTGGATCCAGCAATGCAGAACTGGACCCTGGGCCTAGTAGACCTGATATTAAAGCAATGGGCCAAAAAGCTTAAAGTTTGAGTGCACAAGGGTAGGATTGATTCTTCAATCTATAGGGGCTAGCCTGGAATTTGAATCTATAGGAGCAACCTTGAGCTTCAGTTCATTGGCGCCAAACGAGCACCATGGTAAATGTGGATTCTAGGGCCACTGAGGCAAGCTTAGTGCTGAGGTGAGCCTAGAGACTGGAACTTCAGGTATGAACTAGTGCCAGGACCCCCTAAGAGAAGCTAAAGCTGGACCTGAGGCAAAGTTGCATGCCCATTTCTGTCCTCCAGTCACACACCAAACATCTCCATGAGCTTAGGGGAGTGGTGACCAGGTACAATGCAATTGTCCTTCCTTCTTCAACACATTTTTGTCTTATTTCTGTGTTCCACTCAGGTTTCACAATTTCTAACCTGAATCCTCAGCTCTTTAGTATTTGAGTGAAGTATACGGCTTTTCAGATTGATGGTTCTGAAGTAGGGAGAGCACTGGAAACTCGTATCACTTTAAGCATTATAAATTCCTAATGGTGAATCCAAATGACAAATTGTATGTCTCAGAAATAGGAATGATCCTTTGGGGTTTTTATTTTGGCTTGTTTTAAAATCTGAGAGGTCATGTCAAAAGGTAAACTATTCTTTTCTATTGACCAAGATGCAAACTAGAGTATCAATAACTAGAGAAGTTTACACAACATTAGCCAATTCCCAAATTAATGGGCTGGATAATTCATTCCATTTAGTAGACTCCCTGACTGTAGTGATCTAAAATGGTCGCTTTTAGTGTTTGGCATTGACACATCAGTTACATCTCATCTTTGAACTGTGTGAGAATTATCCTGGGACTTTTTATCATTTTTTTCAATTAAGAGAATCAGTTTTTTTTTTTTTTGCTTTATTACTTTACAACCAATTATCATTAACGTATTTTCATATAACCCATGAATTGAAATACACTTAACCAATAGTTAAAGGCTCAGCCTCAGTGGCTGGCAAAAAGACAAAAAAAAAAGAGTTTACAGGGGTAGAGTTAAGAAGTAGTACACATGGCCGGCAGGTCTGATGTCTTGGGTTAGAAACACATACACAAGGGTTAGGGGGAGACTCTGCAGCCGTGGGATATTTAAGGTTTTTTCTTAGAACAAGTAGTTTGTCAGAGTCAAGAGTTACGCAACTCCAGGTTGAGGGCCAAGTCCAGGCCCCACATGATTTTATAAATGAGGTTGTGTTGTGGCTAACCTGGGCTCATTTGTTTGCCTGCCATCCACAGAGCTTTCCTTCCATAGCCAGCTGCATGGTTGTAACAGAAGTTCCATAGCTTGCAAAACTTTAAACATTTACCTTGTATCCCCATTGTAGAAAGAAATTTGGTCATCCCCACCAACCAGTACAGAGAATTGTTATACAGCTGTTGTAAGAGGTACATGGAAATTGTTCGAGAGTTACATTTTTAATGCATTGAGTAAAAGATGGCCAAATCAGAAGAAAGGTAACTCATGCCCTTAAGATAAACAAATGGACCAGTCAGTAAAGTACTTGCCACCAAAGCATAAGGACTGACCTCAGATTCCCAGAACCAAAAAATAAAAAATAAAAATAAAAACTCAGGCAATGGTTAGACTACAGTAACCTTAGCTCTGTGGACTCAGAGACAGGAAGATCCTTGAAGGTCATTGTCTTTCTACTATTGCCAAATCAGTATGCTCCAGGGTCAGTGAGATATTCCATCCCAAAAAATAATGTAGAGAACAATAGAAGAAGACACTTAACATCAAAAACGTCAACCTCTGGCTTCCATACACACAAGCACACACACAAATGCATACATATGCAAATACTGCACAGATACAAAATCTCGTCTTTCTGACTAATATAAAAGCATAGAAATGTTGTATTGTAGAAATGATCAGAAGGTTACAGGGAAAATTAATAGTTGAATAGTCAAATGTTCAAAGATCTAAATGTTTCCAAAGCACTGCCTTTTCAAAGTGGCCTCCTGGTTATACCTCATTTCAGTCACCATGCACCTAACTGCAAAATCATATTAAATGTGCAAGGATAATTCAGAGCGACTGGGCATGCAAACAGCTAAAATTGAGCAAATGTGAGTTAAAACATTTGTAACTTATTGATACAACTTGGAATGAAGAAGTCAGAGCCAAACAAGGCCGCTTACAAGAAAGAGTTCCTAGAAGAAAAAGTGTTCAGTGAAAAGGAAAAGTGGGCTGACCGCTCTCATGCGGGCAGCTAGCAGTTCTACCCACCGCATATTCTTATTAACTAATTCTTATGCTTGTGTGTCTGTGTGCACTGGAGCCTAGGACCTTGTGCATGCTGGGCAATCATTGTACTACTGAGCTATATACGTAGTCCCACCCAATATTTATATCTAAGAATTGTTTCAGACTATAAAGGCAGAGAAGTTCACATTTTGTCTGTGAAGCAATGAGCTTGTGAATCAGGGGACACATCTGAAATTTCTACTATTAGTATGATCCACTAAGCTCCAATATTCATGAGCTATTATACAGCATTAGGATGCATTTAAATGCTCTTCTAGGTGCATTCAAAATGCTATTAAGACTCTTCATTGAAAAGACAAGGAATTCTGACAAAATTCATGTGGTTTTCCAAGTACTCTAACTTTAATGATATGTTAACGTGTGTATGTGTATATATGAGTGTGCATGCATGTGTGTGAATGTAAGGGAGAGACAGAGAGACAGTGAGGGAAACACAGAAAGAGAGAAGTCACAGCTTGTTGGGGAAGAAGGCTCAGAAGGTAGGGGCACTTACTACCAGACCTGGTGGGACCTGAGTTTAATCCCTGGAAGCCACATGGTGCAATGGGAGAACAGAATCTCAAGGAGCTGTCGCCTGATGCCCATATCTGTACTGTGACACACTCACAAAGTGCCCATCCCGGCCAGCACATACACTGAATAAATAAATGGGGAAAATTCAATCACTATTTAAGACCTGTTGGTGATTTCAAGTCATTTGCTAAGCTTTATTGTAATATAGCACCTGTGGAAACGTGACAGATGATTGAACTACAGAAACAGGTGAATGGATGCACTCGCTTTCAGCTGGAGAAAGAAGAGCCTCCACCTTGGCCCTGTGCTAGCTTGTCAGTTCCCCAATAAGGCTTTCTAAACTACTTTACGGTGCTATCTAGTTTTGTTAGTGGAGATGCTGACAGCTTGTGTACTGTTGCTCGGCACTTAAATTGGAAGCAGGAGAATTAAATAAAGATTAAAGATATTTTTTTCATTAATTTAAAAGTAGCAGGTATTACCTTGAACTTCCAAAATCATTTGGAAAACATGGTCTAGGTAATCCACAGTCCTGAAAATCACAATGCAATAACTTTGCATTCATTTGACATATTTCGAACAAATTCTTATGCTCACATTTTTGCTTAGGAATGAGTTGGGCTAAGAGCCAAGAAATCTTCATCTTAGTCCCAGCTTCAGCCCTCATGATTCCAGGCAAATCATTCTCCTTGGGGTTTGAGACCTAACATGCTGCTGGCAAAAGTCCCTTTTATTTCCACCTTTGTGCTTATACAGATACAGACACAAGGGAAGAACGTGAAAACTACAAATCTGAGGTTATGGCTGTTCTCCTTCTGTGTTGCAAGATAGATCAAGAACAGAAAAGTTTATGACTTTCTCCCTCCCCTGGACAGTCACAAGTCACATGAAAGTGTGTGGCCAAGGGAAAGAACTACGAAATTCTATAATCTCCTAAGGTTTAAACTTCTTCACTATTTTTATTGCAAATTTCTGTTGAATCTACTTTATCGCTCGTGTGTGTGTGTGTGTGTGTGTGTGTGTGTGTGTGTGTGTGTGTGTTATGCTGTTCATGGGGTTTATGCATGGCTGTACTCATCTGTGCCTGTGTATGAGGGCTGAAAGTTGACACTACATGTCTTTTCTGTCATTCTTTATCTTGTGTTTTTGTTTGTTTGTTTGTTTGGTTGGTTGGTTGGTTGGTTCTTTGGTTGGTTGGTTTGGTTTGGTTTGTTTGTTTGATTGATTGATGGAGACAAGAGTTCTCTGTGTAGACCTGACTGACCCAGAATTCTATTTGTAGAACAGGCTGGCTTCCAACTCAAAGAACTGCTTGCCTTTGCCTCCTAAGTGCTGGGATTAAAGGTATAAACAATCCAGTCCTGGCATTGACCTTGGGTTTGTTTGTTTGTTTGTTTGTTTGTTTGTTTGTTTGTTTGTTCTGGTTTGTTCACTTTACATCTTGGTAGTAGCCCTGTCCTTCCTCCTCCTCCTTCTTTCTCAGTCCCCTCACCTATTCTTCAGAAAGGGAGAGCTTCCTTTCACATACATCCCAGCTCACCAAGTTGAATCAGGACTGAGAGTGTCTTCTTCCCCTGTGGACTGGCAAGGCAGTCCTGCCAGGGAGAAGTGATCAAAAATTGTCAAGTGAATCTGTTTGACCTTGTTTTTTGACAGAAGATTTTACTGAACCTGGAACTCACCAGGTTTCCAAGATCTCCCTATGACCATTCTCACCATTGCTGGGGTTATTGGATGAATGTATCCACTCTCCCTTTTATGTGGATAGTGGGGGTTAAAACTCAGACTTGGGCTCATGCAGCAAGACCTTTACTTACTGAACCATGTCCCCTGCCTTAGGTTGAAACTATTTTCATGGCCACCTCACAGGTAACAGTGTAGTCAGTTGAAGAACAAAATGATTTGCTTTTGAAATAGATTCATTAATATCTTATGTAAGAAGTGGGAAATAGTAAGATCTGGAGAGGACAGAAACCCCACAAGGAGAGCAACAGAACCAGAAAATTTGAACACAGAGGTCTGCCCAGAGACTCATACTCCAACCAAGGACTATTCATGGAGATAACCTAGAACCCCTGCACAGATATAGCCCATGGCAGTTTAGTGTCCAAATAGGTTACATAGTAATGGGAAGAAGGACTGCCTCTGACATAATCTGATTGGCCTGCTCTTTGATCACCTCCCCTGAGGGGGAGCAGCCTTACCAGGCAACAGAAGATGATAATGCAGCCACTCCTGATGTGATCTGATAGACTAAGATCAGAAGGAAGGAGAGGGGGACCTCTCCTATCAGTGGACTTGGGGAGGGGCATGGGTGAAGAAAGGGGAGGGAGGGTGGAACTGGGAGGGGAGAAGGGAGGGGCTTATGGGGGGATACAAAGTGAACAAAGTGTAATTAATTAAATACAATTTAATTTAAAAAAATATCTTCAGTGATGACTCTGCTTCCTTGACCTACAACAGCAAAACATGAAAAGCTCCTCAATGACTTATTCTCTGGTGCAGAACCATATTGTGATTTTCAAATAATCTGAGGACGACTTCCCTCCGATCTGCTTTCAACAGACAAAGCTTCCATGTGCAGTCCAGCAGTGAACTCAGTTTCGTGCTTGAAGACAGGTTTTCTTAGAACTGCATTTTTCCCTTGAATTCTTCTCTAGGATTATATCAACACTATAATTCTCTCTTCTAGTTTATTAAATGACTTCAACCAGAGAGTAGCATGAGCTTGGGCTTCATCTGAGATAGTTGGTTGAAAAACTACTAGAAAATGTTTGCAGGGTCAATTTCTCCCTACAGCGTGCATCCTGTTATATCCAGTCAGAACAAGGCTTAACCACAGGGAAGTGCTTCCAATTATTCTTGCTCTTCTTCCCCATTTCTTTTACTTTCTTGATGTTTTTCATCTCCTAGCAACATAGAAATATATAAAACTAATAAAACTGAGTAGCTTTTCAGGTTCACAGTAAAAGAAGATCTAAAAAAAAAAAAAACTGCTGCAAATGGACAGAACTGAAAAACATTCTGAGTAAGGTAACTCAGACCCAGAAAGACAAATATGGTCTGTACTCACTTATAAGTGAATATTAGCTGTTAAGTAATGGATGATTACACTACAATCCACAGGCTGAGAGAGCCTGAGTGACAGGGAGGGCTCAAGGGGGCATGCGTGGATCTCCCTTGGAAGGGAAAATAGAATGGATTTTGCAGGTGGGCTGGGGGTGAGTGAGAGTGGAAATAGGAGGCATCAGATGTTGGGGGGATAAAGGGAAAGGGAGAGAATACAGGAAAAGTGTCAACTGGAATTGGAGGTCATTTGGGGATGATTTGGAAATCTGCAGTAGAAATTCCAGGATTCTGCAAGAATGACCCTAGTAAGGACTCCTAATAATGGAAGATACAGAGCCTGAACCAGCCATCTTCTATAGTCAGGCAACTTCTGGGGCACAAACACAGTCACAAAACTTTCAACTTGCAATCTATCTGCCTGCAAAATGTGCTGGTGTAGTAGAGACACAGAACTTATGGGAGTGGTCAACCAATGATTGGTCTAATTTGAGGTCCACAGCACAAAAGAGATCCCATACCCATCATTACCTGAATGACTAGAAACCAGAGGGTGGATTGCTCAGAAACCTAGACTAGAAAAAAATCAATAAAATGATCCCTGATGATATTTTACTATACTCATAGATCAATGCCTAGCCCAATTGTCATCAGAGAAGCTTCCTCCACTGGCTTATGGGAGCAGATGCAGACATCCATAGCCAAATATTAGATGGAAAAGAACTCAGAGTAAGGATCGCCACTTGTTTCCTCCCTTTGGAGCTAGAAGAAACCTGTGAAAGGGAAAGAGAACAAATTGTAGGAGCCAGAGTAGACAAAAACACTAGGAAAATACAGTCCACAGATTCAACTAAGCAGGGTTCATAGGGGCTCACAGAGACTGAAGTGGCAATAATGGAGTCTGAATAAGTTTGTTCTTGGTCCATTGCAAATATATTATGGATGTTGGCTTGGTGTTTTTGTGAGATTCCAAACAGTGTGTGTGTGTGGCGGGGGGGGGGGTGTCTCTGACTGTTTCACATGCTCTTGGTACCCTTTTTCTCCTACTGCATACCTTGCCTAGCCCTGATATGAGGGTTTATGCCTAGTCTTTTTGTGACTTGTTATTCTGTATCAGGGTTGATATCCCTGAAAGTCCTGTTTTTCTGAAGGGAGGAGAAATTAATCTGGGGGAGATGTGGGGAGGGAGGTCCTGAAAGAAGTGGAGGGAGGGAAAACTGAAAACTGTGATGGGCATGTATTGTATTAGAGAAGAATTTAAAAAAATACATCTGCCTTGCTGGTATGCAACCCTGTCAAATGGAGTAGTTCTAATTTTTTCCTAGCCTATCTAATACTACAAGCTAGGACACTACAATAACATGCCATACTGTCTATAACTTATGACATGAAGATCAACACTTCAGCCTACAGTTTTCAAACAAATTATTTGAGTCTTCAGTTATTATAGAAAAATACATAAGTTTAGGAGTATAGGTACAGTGAGCAGCCAGCACCTTAGCAAGTACAGCCAGGAGGCATCTGTGTGACAAGATGAAGTTTATTCTAGAGTACTGTTCACAGACCAGTACCATGGACAGCAGAAATCACTTCATCTACCTTAACTCAGGGCTTAACTAGCAATTCACTTATCACATTCTGAAGATTAAAAGAAAGGGGACTTCTCCTTTAAGTGTGAAGACCTCCAGTGTGGACACATGTGGGACTTCCTCAAGAGCATCATCCTATGAGGTACCACTCCTGTGTGTGAAACAACTTTGTACATTGACAGTCACAAGAAAACATCTAAATGCTAGGTGAGAGTACAACCAGCTTGCAGGCTGAATGTGATTCAAATGGGATTTAGGCAGGATGTAACTACTAAAAGAAATGTCTTTATAGATGCATTGTGTTCAGTGAGCTAGACTCCAGTCTGGTCTCTACGATGTATAAAGTACTGGCTATGGATACCATCATGGTCAATGCTAGTATCTTCAATAGCAGTCTCTCTAAGGTGTCATCCATGGCCTGGTAAGAGCATGTGGGCCTTTCATGGATTCTAGGGAAATGATCATCCTCATAATAGTGATTCCACAATGCATCTGCTCTTCATAAGAGTCTCAGGGAAGGAAAAAGCCATGCGTGCAACAGGTTTGCCTTCCAGAACCAGCAGCCCACTGAGTGTGCAAAAAGGATAAAAGTGTAAAAAGGAACTAAAAGTGTAGTGCCAAGCATGTCAAAGACTCTGTTTAGAGCATATAGAGTGTTCCTTTTGAGCAAGGACGGCCTGGTCTGAGAACCTTTGTTCCTTGGTGGGGAGGAATTCCTTCTGGTATTTAAATTATGAGCAAGAAGCAGCCCCTCTGTTCAGTAGTACCTGTGAGTACTGCTGGTCTTCTCATGAACTTGGAACACTTCCTGGAATGGATAGGTTAGGTGGAGCTAAAGAGGTAGCTTTCACTTATAAACTCAAAGTCTGCAGTGGCCTATTTATGTCAAATAGTTTTCAGTTTCAGTCATCCAAGAAGAGAAAAATGGAAACCCTTTTCTTACCAGAGCCCTGTTGTTTTGTCAAGCTCCCAAACATACTCATCCAGGAAAGAGGCCTATGAGAGAAATAGGCATTACCATGATTTCAGTACTGTGTTCAACCAAAAGGAGGGGTGGCCAAGTGGTCAGCAGTCAGAGGTGTTGTGCTTTCCTGTCTCCCTCAGAGTTGAACCCCTGATGCTTCTACAGTTGTTTCTCCACTCCAAATGCCCTGTTCCTTTCAATGAGCTGTCTGGAGCGTCTGAACATCGGGAATTGCAACCCTTCCCATGTATCGTCCAAGCCTTCTTTCCAAGATGCCAGGCAGCTCTCTTCCTTCCTTTGATATGTTTAAGCCTCTGTGGAGACATTGCTGCCTGTTCTTCCATGGTTTTTGTACCTGTTGTAACTTACACCTGCCCATTCTGGGAAAGGATTCCCAGATGCTGTTTCATGCTCTTAATATTTACCGTTTGGTATCGTCATTCTGTCTTTAACTTTTAAGCATGATTGTGTTATCATTAAGTGTTCAGCTAATAAATCAATGGACTTATTCAGTGTGATATTTCATGTTAAATCAAATAATGTTTAATAAAGCTAGCGAGTATAGTAGCATCTATTTTTTTTTAATTCTCATCTCTCTTGTGTTTTCTGGATAAAAATGTCCCATAAAGGGGGATGGAAAGGTTGTTCAGCAGTGAGGAGGGCTCGTCGCTCCTCCAGAGAATCAGAGTTTAATTCCTAAAACCCATGTCAGGAGCCTCACAATCACCTATACACGAGTTCTAGAAATCCAGTTTCTATACTAGCCTTCCCAAGTGCACACACACACACACACACACACACACACACACACACACATAGACACACAGAGACAAAAAGGTATGCACACATACAATATGTGTTTTAAAAATGTCCCATATAGAATCCAGTAACTCCCATATCTTGTCTCACATTTTCTTTGGGGCAAATTTAGATAATATGGCTTTTTTATGTGTGATGTTATAAATTTATAATGTCATTAGAAAAGCAATCCATGTATCCTTTCCTAGTATGATACACACAACTAAAGCCAAACAGTGATTCAGAGTGTTAGTTTAAATATTTCATCTTAAATTTTTGAGGAAGGCTGATAATATGTCTATACATAGACATATGTATACGGTTCTCACTAGAATGTTGATTTTAAACTACAGCTACAATCATTTCAGATTTCATACTTTTATTTCTGTAGTTGTATCCAATTTTTGACACGTTTTTGATACAGGGTTTAAAAGGATGAATTTATAAATATTCACGCAACACTATAATGATGAATACAATATTCTTCCGTCAAGGTGGCACAGGGATCTTTTCTGAGACTGATCCTCAACCAAGGACCATGCATGGAGATAGCCTAGAACCTCTGCACAGATGTAGCCCATGACAGCTCAGTATCCAAGTGGGTACCCTAGTAAGGAGCTGTCTCTGACCTGAGCTCAGTGGCTGGCTCTTTGATCACCTCCCCCTGAAGGGAGAGCAGCCTTACCAGGACACAGAGGAAGACAATGCAGCCAATTCTGATGAGGCCTGATAGGCTAGGGTCAGAAGGAAGGGGAGGAGGACCTCCCCCATCAGTGGACTTGGGAGGGGCATGGAAGGAGAAGCGGGAGGAAGGGTGGGATTAGGAGGGGAAAAGAGAGGGGGATACAGCTGGGATATAGACTGAATAAAATGTAACTAATAAAAAGTAAATTAATTATAAAAAGGAGATGGTCTAAACTCACAGAACAAATGCATATGTGGCAGAAGTGTGTGAGACTACAAGAGAAGTGTGGAGACAGCCCTCTCATTAACTTGCTGTCATTCTTTACATTGGTGAGAACACCACAGTGATGTGCCTTGCTCAGAGGTGGGTTGCTTGGCATCCTGCTTGATGCTTTTTCTAGTCCTATCCTTGAAGAGTGACAATGACTTTCAAAAACATGCCATCTCCACCTTAAAAGAGAAGCCATCTACTTTAGAATATTTTTTCTATATTAACAGCCTGCAGTTTACATAAAAGACAGGCATGATACCATTTTCCTCAATTCTCAACTGTGTTTTCTCTTCCCGTTTGGACCGAATATTAGCTGCTTTCCTCATTGCTATGATGGAGTACCTAACAGATACAACTTAAGGGGGAGAGGAGTAATATTGAAACCATCCATTGTCCCTTGGAAGGGGTGACAGCTAGAGTGGCTCAGTCAGTAGTGAAATTATTCACATCTTGATGGGTCAGGAAATCAATGACAGATTATAATAACCGTTAAAGGACCACCCCCACAAGCCTATGAGGCCACAGTCTTAACCATTCTACCACCTCCTGAAAAAGTGCCACCATTTGGACACCGATTGCTCAAGCACTCAAGTTTGTGGGAGACATTTTATATGTAGACCATGGCAGACTGTGAAGGATCCTTCCACAGGTGGATGTCAGAAAGCCAGCCTGGAGTTACACTCCAGTCATCAACAGTTGAATAGCACTATTTCAGAAAATCCTCAATTAACTATATCCATCTTTTCTTCCTAGTAGTTTCATGAGGAAAAGATCTATGAAGAGAATCTAAACTAAAGTTCCTTGGGTCTTAGGAGGTGAAGTGGCCTAGAATGATAGATTGGAGACTGGTATGCAGTAAGTCTGCTCTCCAGAGTACAAGATGAGGAAGTGTTTTACTGTTCAACAAAGAAGGGGCCATGGTGCTAAAACATCTGTAGATGTGGTATTTAAAACCAATCTGCACCAAACTGTTTAAGCTAAAATTTCAGGCACCTGAAAATAGAACTGCCTTTTCAAAAGCATGAAGCGAATCACACTCTGTACAAAAACCTGACCACTCTGAGCAATGGTACAGAGTCTTCTGATGTACTAGGAGGATTGAAAAGCCTTCTGAAGTGAAACACTTAACCTGGAGCACCCCTCCTCCATGCAGTGTGGGCAGAAGGGGGGAGCCCATGGCTTCTTAGCCATCCCAAGTTGGAATGGCCTTTTGCTGGCATGCCCAGTTATTGCTTCAGCTTCTGATGTTTTTCCCAGATGCAAAGATTCTGTCAACTTCAAAGGAAGTTTCATATGCAGGCGAGACAAAATGGTAGGGAGAAGAAAGGGCTGAATTTCAAATTGAACCCTTGAGAATAAAATATTTTTAGCAAGACAAAAGATAATGGATTTTTTTTTATTTCAAAAGAACGATTTTTTTCCTTTGTTTATTCTCAGTACATAATGCGCCATCCCTGTTCCTCCAATGGAGAGTCTCGAATGTCTCTTTTCTAAATAAGCACACTGAAAGGTTGTGGTTTCCCTAGCAACAGATGACTTCTTTCTATATTTTTCTTTGTGGGGGGGAACGTACTTTGGCTTTATAAAGAGGCTTTCATCTCGTTAATGAAGCATTTTGTGCCCAAATTGTCACCCTGCCCTAGCAAAGTAGAGAAATCTTTCGTCCCCCTACACCAATGGGAGAGGTGAATGGCAAGTGGGAACAGCAGACACAGCAGGAGCTTTTGCCCATTGTGCTGTGGGAAATGTGCTTCTGGCCTTGGCCAACAGCCTAAGGAGAACTAACTGTGCTAAGGGGTGTGGTCGAAACAGCACAGAGCCCTCTTCATAGAACACATCTCAGAATGACCCCACCCTATGAGATTGGACAGGGAGAGTGACTTGCTTTAACTAACAGAATATAGCCTATGTGATGGGATAGCACTTCATTGATGAGGTGAACATATCTAAACTTCTTGAGGGGTTGGAGATATGGCTCAGTGGCAAAAAGCACTTGCTACCCTTGGGGAAGACCAGAGTCCCATTTTCAGCACCCATATCTGGTGTTTCAGAATCATTTGTAATTCCAGCTCCAACAACCTCTTCTGGCCATCCAAGAATATCAACACACATGTGTACATGGATGCACACAGACATTCATGCACACACAAGTAACAATAAAATAATTATTTAAAAATTCTAAAGTCCAGATGAAGCTGAGAATCTTTTTTTTCAAGGTCTGTAAAGAATTGAGTTGGTATTTTGATGGGAATTGCATTGAATCTGTAGATTGCTTTTGGCAGGATGGCCATTTTCACAATGTTAATCCTACCAATCCATGAGCACGGGAGATCTTTCCATCTTCTGAGATCTTCTTCAATTTCTTTCTTCAAAGACTTGAAGTTTTTCTCAAACAGGTCTTTCACTTGCTTGGTTAGAGTCACACCAAGGTACTTTATGTTATTAGTGGCTATTGTGAAGGGTGTTGTTTCCCTAATTTCTTTCTCAGCCTTTTTGTCTTTGGTATACAGGAGGGCTTCTGATTTTTTTGAGTTGATTTTGTATCCTGCCACTTTGCTGAACGTGTTTATCAGCTGAAGAAGTTCTCTGGTTGAATCTTTGGGGTCGCTCATGTATACTATCATATCATCTGCAAATAGTGACACTTTGACCTCTTCCTTTCCGATTTGTATCCCCTTGATCTCCTTTAGTTGTCTTATTGCTCTGGCTAGGACTTCAAGTACAATGTTGAAGAAATATGGAGAGAGTGGACAGCCTTGTCTTGTCCCTGATTTCAGTGGGATTGATTTAAGTTTCTCTCCATTGAGTTTGATGTTGGCTATAGGCTTGTTGTATATTGCCTTTACCATCTTTAGGTATGTGCCTTGTATCCCTGATCTCTCCAAGACTTTAAACATAAATGGGTGTTGGACTTTGTCAAATGCTTTTTCAGCATCTAAGGAGATGATCATGTGGTTTTTCTCCTTCAGTTTGTTTATGTGGTGGATTACATTGATGAATTTCCATATGTTGAACCACCCTTGCATTCCTGGGATGAAGCCTACTTGGTCATGGTGGATAATATCTTTGATAGCACATGCTGGAGAGGTTGTGGAGAAAAGGGAACCCTCCTCCATTGCTGGTGGGAATGTAAACTGGTTCAACCACTTTGGAAGTCAATCTGGCGCTTTCTCAGACAACTAGGAGTAGTGCTACCTCAAGACCCAGCTATACCACTCCTAGGTATATACCCAAAATTTGCTCAAGTACACAACAAGGACATTTGTTCAACCATGTTCGTAGCAGCTTTATTTGTAATAGCCAGAACTTGGAAACAACCCAGATGTCCATCAACGGAGGAATGGATACAGAAATTGTGGTATTTTTACACAATGGAATACTACTCAGCAATCAAAAAGGAGAAAATCATGAAATTTGCAGGCAAGTGGTGGGATCTAGAAAAGATTATTCTGAGTGAGGTATCCCAGAAACAGAAAGACATGCATGGTATATACACACTTATATAGACCTACAAGATATGATAAACATAATGAAATCTACACACCTAAAGAAGATAATCAAGAAAGTGGACACAGCGAAGGTGATTAATTCTCATTTAGAAAGACAAATGGGATGTGCATTGAACGTATGACAGGAGTCTACCACAAAAGGCATCTGAAAGACTCTACCTAGCAGTGTTTCAAAGCAGACACTAAGACTCATAACCAAACCCTCGGCAGAGTGCAGGGAATCATATGAAAGAAGGGAAGTTAGTATGATATGGAAAGGATAGGAGCTCTACAAGGACCAAATATATCCAGGCACAGGGTCTTTTCTGAGACTGACACTCAACCAAGGACCATCTATGGATATAACCTACAACTTCTGCTCGGATGTGGCCCGTGGTAGCTCAGTAACCAAGTAGTTTTCCAAAGTAAGGGGAACACGGACTATTTCTAACAGGATCTCAAGGGCAGGCTGTTTGCCCCCCCCCAGGGGAGGAGCAGTCTGTTAGGCCACAGAGGAGGACTTTGCAGCCAGCCCTGAAGATACCTGATAAAACAGGGTCAAATGAAAGGGGAGGAGGTCCTCCCCTATCAGTGGACTTGGAAAGGGGCATGGAGGAGACCAGGGAGGGAGTGCGGGGTTGGGGAGGGAATGAGGGAGCGGGATACAGCTGGGACACAGAGTTAACAAAATGTAACTAAAAAGAAAAATAAAATTTAAAAAAAAATGAAAAAAAAAATTCTAAAGTCCATCATGGCACAACAAAGAGTGAAATCCCTGTTCAAGAAACAACATCGACTTGTGCAAGCCTATGAAAAGGACCAAGTAGGAGGCTTCTGGGAAAAGAGGGTCACCTCCAACAAACAGGAGCTGACCAGGAAATTATGTTCCTAATAATCTGAAAAAGATTTTTGAAATGTTTCTAGAAAGGTGTGAAAACAAGACAAGCACTATATTTTTTTTAATGACTCCAACCCAAGAAGCCAATCTCTAGTTCCACAGGAATTGAGGTATTATCATGTATTACTTTATTGTACTAATATGGTTGTGCAGCAAACCTTAACTAACAGAGGAGGCAAAGCAAACTGTCAAATTGGGCTGTGTAGTTAGAGAACAATGAAAACAAGTGTATGGGTCAGACATGTAGCATATTGGTGGGGCATCTACTTAGCAAGCTTGAGACCTGGGATTGGTCCATGGCATTGCAGAACATGGGGGGGGACTAGAATAAAGATTTGGGAGTCAGACACAGATTTAAACATAGTTAAAATTGTGAAGTCTACAAGTTATGCTTTTACATACATGAGTACTCAGAGGCGAGCACCTTTAAATGGACAGAAGGCAAACTAGAAAGTGCAACAGATTCCCCATCAAGCCATATGTTGTGCTCAAGAGATTAAGTATCCTAGCCAGTGATAGAAAATTTTTAAAAAATGCAAATCCTTTAGCAGCCAACACTGTAAGCCACTAGGATATAGCAAGGCAAAACTACAAAGCAAAACCAAGAATGGAAACTCTGCATACTTACCAGAAAGTGACTATTTAGTGCATAGAAAAATATTCTTTAAAGGCATGAAGACTAATAGAGTATATAAGTAGCATTACTGTGGGATTTGAAGGAGGTGTTATCTGTCAGAAGGCTGTGTATTCCAAGTTGAGTTTGAGGAGATAAATATCCTTCTCTATAGTCCTCCAAGATTACAAAAGTCAGGTGTCTTCATTTGGTTTCTATTGCTGTGATGATTACCAGTAGCAAAAAGCAACTTGGGAAAGAAAGCATTGTTTCACTTACCTCTCAGGTCACAGACCATCACTAAGGGAAGTCAGGAAAGGAAGTCAAAGCAGGGACCTGTAGGCCCTGACTGAAGCACAGACAGAAGAGTGAGTGCTGTTTACAAGTGTTCTTCCATGGGTTGTTCATTCTGATTTTTTATATAACCTGTGGTGGCTTGGATGAGAACGACCCCCATAGGATCATAGGTTTCAATTGATGTGAGTGGCACTATTTGAAAGGACCAGGAGGTGTGGACTTATTGGAGGAAGCATGTCACTAGGGATGGGCTTCAATGTTTCAAAAGCCCAATTCAAGCCCAAGTTCTCTCTCTTCCTGCTGTCTTGATCAGGATGTATCACTCTCGGCCACTTCTTTAACAGCATATCTGCCTGGATGCCACCATGCTTCCCATCATGACAACAAAGACTAAAACTCTAAAACTATAAGAGATCTCAACTTAACTGTTTTCCTTTACAAGACTTGTCGGGGTCATGGTGTCTCTTCAAAGCAATAGAACAGTGACTAAGACATAACCCAAGAACACCAGCAAAGGGGTAGCACAACCCAGAGTGGGCTAAGACCTCCTTCATCAGTCATTAGTTGGGAAAATGCCCCTGCTGACTTGCCCATGTCAGTCCAATGTAGGCATTTTCTCTATTAAAATTCCCTCTTCCCAATGACCCTAGTTTATATCAAGTTGACAAAAAAATTAACCAGCACATTAAGTGATGTGAGATTCTCCCAAATATGAGTTAGAAGGGTTTTGTAGGCCACTGTCTTTGGGCATGACATGTCCATTGCCCTCTTACACTGTCAGTGTCTGTGATTACCAGGGGGACCAGCACAAGCTTGGGCTTGTTAACTTTCCTTCATGGAAAAGGGAGGAGCTTGGCCATGATTCTCCCCAAGACTTTATTGACAGCTAGCAAGAGCTTAAGCAGAGACATTTTCGCCAGCAGCTTACGGGCTGTCCATACTCCTGTAGACAAGCCCTCAGCCATGCTCCTGTAAGTAACCCTACCTAAACATATTAGTTCACCAAGCTACATGTGTAGAATGGGTTCTTTGTTTCTATTGTTGGTGCCCTCTGCAGGGTGAGTAGATATTTATTCACGGCTTTTCAGAAACAGTTCACACCACAAAAGGTGTCAACTCAATTAGCGTTAAAGATCAATAGCTGTGGGATGAACTATGGAGGAGCCCAAAGGAGTGGACCTCAATGAAGAGAGACACTGAAGACAAGTGTGCCTCATTTTCCCAGTCTGTTCAAGGCTTGTGCTAACTACACCAATCCCTCTACTGTAGCAATATATGAGCACCCTCCCAGGTCAAGTGCAAGGTGAGCAGCCAAATAAGCTCAACTATATTAGTAAGATAGAGCAACAGAGAACATGGAACAAGACAAAAGTAGCAATAATAATACTTTGTTCATACCATAAGCCACAGAACTGATGATATATGAAACAAGCTCCTAAGTGACTCACAAGGAAAGTGATTCAAGTCTAGAGAGAAAATCAAAGCCATGAGCATTTGTAATTTTTTTTCTTTTTACCCTGCAGGACATCGAGGCAGATGCTGAGACTCATAGCCAAACTGGGCAGAGTACAGGGAATCTTATGAAAGAAGTGGGAGATAGTAAGACCTGGAGAGGACAGGAGCTCCACAAGGAGAGCAACAGATACAAAAAGTCTGGGCACAGGAGTCTTTTCTGAGACTGATACTCCAGCCAAGGACCACTCATGGAGATGGCCTAGAACCCCTGCACAGAGGTAGCCTGTTGACAGTTCAGTGTCCAGGTGGGTTCATAGTAATGGGGACAGAGTTCCTGTCTCTGACAGGAACTGATTGGCCTCTTTTTTGATCACCTCTCCCTGATGGGTGAGCAACCTTACCAGGCCACAGAGGAAGAATGCAGCCACTCCTGATGAGACCTGATAGACTAGGATCAGAGGGAAGGGGAGGAGGACCTCCCTTATCAGTGGACTGGAGGAGGGGCACAGGTGGAGAAGAGAGAGAGAGGGTGAGGTTGGGAGAAGAGGAGGGAGAGAGCTATGGAGGGATAGAAAGTGAATAAACTGTAATTAATATAGAAATAAAAATAATTTTAAAAAACAGTAATTTTAAACTATCTTGAAATAAATAGAAAGTAAAAAAGGTTGGTTGGAGAAAGATTTATAAAAGAATATAAATTATGACCTTAACTAAAAGAAGCAGCTTTGGGAAAATTCACAATTAATGAAGAAGTGAATAACAGTAGTACTGACAGAGCAGGAAACTGCTGATGCCAGAACTCAGCTACAGGAATGAGACCCAGGTGTACAGGCAACTGCAGAGCCCTCCAGAACAGCAAAAGCAAAAAAGCGAGGCTGCTGCCTGCTTATTCCCCTTTTCATTTATTTATGCAGAGGCCAGATCTACCTAGGAACTGCATGTCTTTCAGAACTGCTACTATTATGAAAGGAACTCTTTCATGCTGTGAGGAACCTTGTCATGTGAACAAGGGGTGAATGATGAAACTGTGTAGTGCTAGGGCTTGCGAAGGTGGGCCTTTTTTATTTTATTTTACCCATTTCCCAGTAGTAGCAAGAAAGGAAAATAAAGAACAGAGCTTTCAGGCTATTATCACTGGGTAAGGAAGTCACCATGCAAGCCTGATAACCTTAGTTCAGAAGCTACATAAAAGCCAAATGGCTGGAATCCCTGCATTCACTGGAGGATGTGGCTTGGGGAGACAGGAGAATCTCTGGAACGCTGAAGGCCAGCTAGCCTAGCATGGTATACAACAAAGAGTATACACCTGTCTCAAACCAGGTAGAACGTGAATACTGACACCCAAGGTTGTGCCCTGACTTCCACATGAGCAACCCCCACCCCAACACACACACACACACACACACACACACACACACACACACTTCCACTGAGAATAGTTGTGTCCCTAGAAATGCCAAGAAAATCAATTAAAAGGAAAACAATCTTTTTCATTGTGGTTCCCTTGGTCTAGAAAATGTCCACACACCCTTCCATCTGAGTAGGGACGCTGGGCAAGAAGGAGAAAATCTCTCTGCGCTGTTTGCTTTCAGGATTGCTCAGTGTCTCCTGTCTTGTACACACTAAGGACAGCTGTCACTTTTTTGCAATACTGTTCTAAAAGAGGAACTGCCTGAGCCACAACATTTAATTAGTGTCATGTGCCAAATAATGTCTTGATGCATTAAGTGATGAGATGTTCAGCACATCTGAGACGATGTGAGATGATTATCTACGATAGTAAGAAAGCTCTGGTTTCTTTTGTGAAAATATTTTGCCTGATACAAACACTTAAATAGACAATGAGTCTACTGATCCAATCAACCGAAGATTAAAAAAAAAAAAAGTAAAAGTGGCCTTATCTAAACAAAGAACTCTGGCAACAGACTGCCTGTGAATTCAAACTTTTTCTTGAGTCAGCCTGCCTCACCAGTTCTGGACTCACCAAACTTCTAAAACTGCATAAGCCAAAGCCATAAAATAAATTGCCCTTTATTTATGGCTCTCCATTTCTGATGCTGTCTCTTTCTATATCTATACACATTTAAGAAAATATGCAGCATATCTTCATATGAGAAGCTAGCATTTGGTTCAATTTGTCTTAAATCAATTTGCAACCCTTAACTCATTTTTTGAGATGCCTAAAACTCTTTTGCAAGAAAATCACAAGGTACCAAAAATCTGGGCTGTACTATAGAGTTGACAGTACCCATATAAACATTCTTTATTCCCACAGACAAGGAATTTTAGGCAGTTACTTTGTGAGAACAGTATTGGGAAGAATAGTAATTGTCATCAACTTGTACAAGAAATGAAAGGAGACACTGAGAGATCATGAAAGCAAACATAGCATTGATAGATTTATCTGCCAAGGCCCCCATTCAAATATAAAGGTGTGTTAAGACAAGGATCTAGACCCAGGTATCAGATATGGTCCTTATATGAAAAGACTTATAAATAATTCCAAACAGCTTTATTACAATTTTAATTATTTTTTTTAATTGGATAATCTTTGCTTGACTTCTTAGGAGTAATGTTTCTGGTCCATTTACCATTAAATACCCATAGCAATAGTCAGTTGTTATTTGGAAGTTCCCATATAAAATATGAACTCATTAACCCAATAAGCATTGGCTTTCATGTCCAGCCTATGAGAAAGAAGAAAAACCCTTCCCAAACCTTAAAACCCAACTTATAAGTCACAATTCCATAAAGACAAATAGATCTTTGCAGTGAAAGCTGACGTTTACATAGGCTTCTCTTTATCTCATTTTGATTCTCAGAACAACATTGATATATATTTAACATTCCAGACATATTTATGGAATCTTGAAAGTTCAGCTCTAGGAACTACTCACAATAGCTGAACCCCAAACCCCAGTCTTGTGCTGAGCTATTGATGCATCTCCAATATTGTTCACTTCCCTCTGCCTTCATTTAGCTACAATACAAGGAGAATAGGTGAGGTTTTTATGATTTTTTTACTTGCATCTATGATATATGCACTTAAAGAGTTTGTGGCTATTTGAATACTTCTACATGATAAAAGAGAAATGAGGGGTGGTTCAATATACAAAAATCCATCAATGTGATCCACCATAAAAACAAACTGAAAGAAAAAAACCACATGATAATCTCCCTAGATGCTGAAAAAGCATTTGACAAAATTCAACATCCATTCATGTTTAAAGTCTTGGAGAGATCAGAGATACAAGGCACATATCTAAACATAGTAAAGGCGACATACAGCAAGCCTATAGTCAACATCAAACTGAACAGAGAGAGACTTAAAGCAATCCCACTGAAATCAGGGACAAGACAAGGCTGCCCACTCTCTCCATATCTCTTCAACATAGTGCTGGAAGTCCTTGCTAGAGCAATAAGACAGTTGAAGGAGATCAAGGGGATACAGATGGGAAAGGAAGAAGTCAAATTATCACTATTTGCAGATTATATGATAGTATACATGAGTGACCACAAAAACTCTACCAGGGAACTCCTACAGCTGATAAACACCTTCAGCAAAGTGGCCGGATACAAAATTAACTCAAAAAAATCAGTAGCACTCCTGTATACAAAAGACAAAAGGGCAGAGAAAGAAATTAGAGAAACAACACCCTTCACAATAGCCACACATGACATAAAGTACCTTGTTGTAACCCTAACCAAGCAAGTCAAAGACTTGTATGAAAAAATTTCAAGTCTCTGAAGAAAGAATTAGAGGAAGATATGAGAAGTTGGAAAGATCTCCCATGCTCATGGCTTGGCAGGATTAACATAATAAAAATGGCCATCTTACTAAAAGCAATCTACAGATTTAATGCAATTCCCATCAAATTGCCAACACAATTCTTTACAGACCTGGAAAGAAAAATTCTCAACTTCGTATGGAATAACAAAAAACCGAGAATTGCTAAAACAATCCTCTACAATAATCGATCTTCTGGAGGTATCTCCATCCCTGATCTCAAGCTGTACTATAGAGCAACAGTTCTAAAAACTGCATGGTACTGACATAGAAACAGAATGGTGGATCAATGGAATCGAACAGAAGACCCAGAAATAAACCCACTCACTTACGGACACCTGATTTTTGACAAAGATGCCAAAACCATACAATGGAAAAAAGATAGCATCTTCAACAAATGGTGCTAGTCCAACTGGATGTCTACATGTAGGAAAAGGAAAATAGATCCATACTTATCACCCTGCATAAAACTGAAGTCCAAGTGGATCAAAGACCTCAACATAAAACCAGAAACATTAAATCAGCTAGAAAAAAAAGTGGGGAATACCCTAGAACTCATTGGTACAGGAGAAAACTTCCTGAACAGAACAGCCAACAGCACAGGCTCTGAGAGCAACAATCAATAAATGGGACCTCATGAAACTGAAAAGCTTCTGTAAAGCAAAGGACACCGTCATCAAAACAAAGCAACTGCCTACAGATTGGGAAAGAATCATCACCAACCCTTTATCTGACAGAGGACTCATATCCAGTATATATAAAGAACTAATGAAGCTGAAAAGCAGCAAACCAAGTAATCCACTTAAAAAATGGGAAACAGAGCTAAACAGAGAATTCTCTGTAGAGTAATATCGAATGGCAGAGAAGCACTTAAAGAAATGCTCAACCTCATTAGCCATTAGGGAAATGCAAATCAAAACAACCCTGAGATTTCACCTTACATCCATCAGAATGGCCAAGATGAAAAACTCAAGGGACAACACATGCTGGAGAGGTTGTGGAGAAAGGGGAACCCTTCTCCACTGCTGGTGGGAATGTAAACTTGTACAACCACTCTGGAAATCAATCTGGTGCTTTCTCAGACAACTAGGAATAGCACTTCCTCAAGACACTCCTAGGCATATACCCAAAAGAGGCTCAGGTACACAAAAAGGACATTTGCTCAACAATGTTTGTAGCAGCTTTATTTGTAATAGCCAGAAGCTGGAAACAGCCCAGATGCCCCTCAACTGAAGAATGGATGCAGAAACTGTGGTGCATCTACACAATGGAGTATTATTCGGCAATGAAAAATAAGGAAATCATGAAATTTGCAGGTAAATGGTGGGACCTGGAAAGGATCATACTGAGTGAGTTGTCCCAGAAGCAAAAAGACACGCATGGTATATACTCACTCATATAAACATACAATATAGAATAAACCCACTAAAGTCTGTACATCTAAACAAACTAAGCAAAAGAGAGGACCCTAACTAAAATGTTCAATCCCCATCCTGAAAGGCAAAGAGGATGGACATCAGAAGAAAAAGAAAATAGGAAACAACCTCGGAACCTGCTACAGAGGGCCTCTGAAAGCCAGAAGAAAACAGGAAACAACCTTGAAACCTGCCACAGAGGGCCTCTGAAAGCCTCTGTAGTATAGACTGTCAAAGCAGATGCTGAGCCTGATGGCCAACTGATGGGCAGAGTGAATGGAATTCTATGTAAGAAGTGGGAAATAGTAAGAGCTGGAGGGGATGGGAACTCCACAAGGAGAGCAACAGAACAAGAAAATTTGAACACAGGGAACTTCCCAGAGACTCATATTCCAACCAAGGACTATTCGTGGAGATAACCTAGAACCTCTGCATAGATGTAGCCCATGGCAGTTCAGTGTCCAAGTAGGTTACATAGTAATGGGAAGAGGGACTTCCTCTGACATAATCTGATTGGCCTGCTCATTGATCACCTCCCCCTGAGGGGGGAGCAGCCTTACCAGGCCACAGTAGAGGACAATGCAGCCACTTTTGATGAGAACTGATAGACTAAGATCAGAAAGGAGAGGAGAACCTCCCCTATCAGTGGACTTGGGGAGTGGCATGCATGCAGAAAGGGGAGGGAGGGTGGGATCGGCAGGGGAGGAAGGAGGGGCTTATGGGGGGATACAAAATGAATAAAGTGTAATTAATAAAAAATTTAAAAAAAGAGACATGAATGAAAAAATAAAAAAAAACTCAATTTTCATGATATGCAAACACACAGTACCAAAGAATTCACAAAAGGAAGTAATAATGGTGGGAATTTATATCCAACATATCTTATTTTCTCAGTTTATAAAATATAAGCTTTCAGCACACTGTGAGATGTATTTTTTTATTTTTATTATCATAACACTGTTAAGATTTTAATTTGTCTGTAAACGAGCCATCAGAAGCTCAAAAAAGATTTTTTTTCTAGAGATATCAACCATAATCAAGACATTAAGGATCAAGTTGTTCACATTTTAGGAATAAGAGAACCAAAATAGAGCTGCAATCTTCATTATAGTCATCATGAAAAGAAAGAGAGAGAGACTTAAATAAAACACAGTTAACTACATATTTCATTAGGATATTATCTTCAGGGAAATTAAAATTGTTTTTTTTGTTTGTTTGTTTGTTTTTTTTGAAAATCCACTCCTAGGCAGCCTGTTCTAAACTCAAATGTCAAAATTTGTGTTTCTTATTCAGACATACACTGCACATGCCAGCACTCCAAATTATTATTTGGTCCACTAGCAGTAGCTCCTTTTCCCGGTCGTTAAGTTTATGTATTTTTGGTTACCAAAATACCAATCTGTTCTTATTTTTCCAGTTGATCCTTTGATCATACAGGAAAAGCTATCAAGTAAATCTATTTAGGAAATGGGCAGTTATTCCCCAAGAGCATCTGTGGTGCTCAGGAGAGAGCTCAGGGATGGCCTGTCCCGTGCTGTTCATTCAAAGCACAGCATCAGTTTATTGACTTCACCAGTAACATAATCCATTGTCTTTTACCAATTCTAAAACATTGCTTTTTCATAACACAAATAATCCTCTGACTAGTTCTGAGCAAGAAAACGCCACCTCACAGAGTAACAGAGTCAAGAGAATGCAAAAGGGCTATCAGATGAATGTTCTCGATAAACTTTTAAAAGTCCCCACAGTCCTCTGTGTTTAGCACACACTACCGTTTTCCCTCCCTCGTGTCTCTTTGTCACATTATTTTACATTTCTGCAAGAGATAAATATTATATAGCCAGTTCCCTTGTAAGAAAAGAAAAATCCTTCCAAATTTTAAAACCAGAATTATAAACCATAATCCGTAAAGACATATGGATCTTTCCAGTGAAAGTTGGTGTTTAAACAGGCTTCTCTTTACCTCACTTTGATGCTCAGAACAGCATTGATAAGTACTTAATGATTAGTGTTTATTGACCACAAGTTAACAGATGAGAATACATGGTCAAATGGTAGGTTAGACAGAGGGGAATGCAAATCTAAGGGTGGAGGTTGTTACACAGATGCTCAAGGGCACGTTCCACATTCTTCAGAAGAGAAGCATCTTCCCCTGGACCAGAGGGGAAGAGCAAGGATGGAACACCCTGGCCTATTGCAGAGAACTAGAGTAGTTTTAATACTTAAATATTAAGCATAACAAAGTTGTGATGGCTTCCCCATCTTACCCTCATTACAAATCTGATATTTTTAATTTTGTGTCACTATGTGTCTGTAGAAGCATGTGTCAGAGAACAAGTCTGTGAAGTCAGTTCTCTCCTTCCACATTTACGTGTATTCCGATGGTTGAGCTTGGAGGTCAGGCTTGCATTGTTGAGCCACATACACTTTTACCCATTGAGGCATATCACCAGCTTATCAGGAAGTTGTTTAGAAGACAAATGAAGTGGTAGAATCAAGGAGAGTTGTTCAGATAAGTCTTCTGTAGAGCTTGTACTCTGATTACCACACACACACACACAAACCAACAACAACAACAACAAAAAACCCCTATAAACAGAAACCTGTTATTCAAATTCACCCAGTGTAGGTTGTATGGTTTTAATTACCTAACGTCGCCCTTTTACAACATTTTTTTTAGGTTGGCATCCAAAGTAATGGATTCATCATGACATCTTTATACATATGTGGCCCACTCAGGTTTTATGTGGGACTTTCCCAAAAAATTTTAAATTTTTGATGCCAACTTGTGTGTATGAATGGCACCCAATGCCCTTACCCACTTTTCTACTGGCTTGCCATCTTTCTCTTATTCTTTACACACTCTAGATGCTCAGCCACTTTTGGAAATTTTTTTCTCAAACTATAAACTTATTTTACCCTAGTTTCTTGTGAAATTCAGAAATCTTTAATCTAATTAGAAAATTATCAGTTCCTTTTGCTTTTTGGTTTGTGTCTTAAAGCACAAGCATTCTCTTATTAAAGCAGACGCCTTCCTGCTGAAACCACAATTTTTTGCTCCAATGTTTTGCTAAGTGTTTTAAAGCGTGGCCTTTTCACATTTAAGCTATTGATCTCCCTAGAATGAATTCATGTAAACTGTAAGACAGGAATTTAGTGGCACTGTCCCAATTGTTCCAGCAACACTTGCTGAACAGACCATCTGTTCTCTGCAAATCTCCACTAATATCTTTATAATTGATAAAATATCATCACATGAGTGAGTCTTATTCTTAGCAGCCAGTTGCATTATTTAATGTGGTATTCAAACTGCACCCATTTGTCACTTTTCACATGTTTTTTTAATAATTTTACTTTTGAGAACTTCATGCATGAGCATCTGTATTACTCCCACCTCTTCTCCCCATCCAATTCTTCCCATTCCTCTGTCCTTCCCAAATTTCCCAAGTTTCTTCTTTAATTATTATTTAACCTACACACTCATACATATATGTATATACATATATACATGCACACATGTCTACACAAACTACTGAGTACATTTAGCTTTGTATGAATGTGTATTCAGGGCTGAGCACTTGGGACTGGACAACCTAAGAGGGAATTTGTCCCTAGAAATATTGTCTTCCTCTCTAAGCAGAAACTGACCACATGCAGCTCTTCATCTAAGAAGGGAACGATATGAAATTCCATCTGTTGTCATGTCAGCTGATATTGCCATCATGCTGTTCCTCTTCAGGCAGCCATGTTGTAATTTTAGGGTGCAATTTTTCCTGTCATGTGTAGTTGACACCACCTAGCAGCGTACATCCTGTCCTTATGTCTCTTACAATCTTTCTACCCCCTCTTCCAGAATTTTCCCTGAGCCTTAGCTGTAGAGGTTGAGTTGCATATATGTCAGATAGAACAAAGAGGAAAACCAATATGCTTACTATATATCTTCTTAAACCAATATACGTACCAATGGTATTTTAAATATTTATCCTCATTTCCACATGCAAAAGTGTAGCTTTCAGCCCTTATAATTAAGGTTTCTATTGCTATTATAAGGTACCATGAACAGAAGAAAGTGGAGAGTAAATGGTTTATCTCATAACTCTGAGGTCACAATCCATCACTGAAAAAAGTCAGGGAAGAAACTGAAGGCAGGAATTCTAAGGATGAGCTGATGCAAAGGCCATGACAAGTTTACATTTCCATGAGCAATGGAGGAGGGTTCCCCTTTCTCCACATACTCTCCAGCATGTCACTTGAGTGTTTCATCTTAGCCATTCTGATGGCTGTAAGGTAAAATCTCAGGGTCTTTTTGATTTGCATTTCCCTGGTGACTAAGGATGTCGAGCATTTCTTTAAGTGTTTCTCTGCCATTTGATATTCCTCTGTCTTTGGACATCAATCTGGCACTTTCTCAGACAAGTAGAAATAGCACTTCCTCAAGATCCAGCTATACCACTGCTAGGCATATATCCAAAATATGCTCAAGTACACAACAAGGACATTTGCTCAACCATGTTCATAGCAGCTTTATTCATAATAGCCAGAATCTGTAAAGAACTCAGATGTTCCTCAACAGAGTAATGGATACAGAAATTGTGGTGCATTTACACAATGGAATTCAACAATTAAAAACAAGGAATCATGAAATTTGCAGTCAAATGGTGGGAACTAGAAAAGATCATCCTGAATGAGGTAACCCAGAAGCAGAAAGACACACACGGCATATACTCACTTATATGTGGATATTAGACATAGGATAAACATACTAAAATCTGTACAACTGCAGAAGCCAAGCAAGAAGGAGGACCCTGGGTAAGATGATCAATCCTCACTCAGAAATGCAAATGGACAGACACAGAAAGAGGAAGAAATCAGGGACAAGGACAGGAGTGTACCACAGAGGGCCTCTGAAAGACTCTATCCAACAAGGTATCAAAACAAATGTGAGACTTATAGCTAAACTTTGGGCAGAGTGCAGGGAATCTTATGAAAGAAGGGGGAGATAGAAAGACCTGAAAGTAACAGGAGCTCCACAAGGAGAGCAACAAAACCAAGAAATCTGGGTCCAGGGGGCTTTCCTGAGACTGATACTCCAACCAAGGACTGTGCATGGAGATAACCTAGAACCCCTGCACAGATGTAGCCCATGGCAGCTCAGTATTCTCAGTACCCAAGTGGGTTCCCTAGTAAGGGGAACACTCAGTGGCTAGTTCTTTGATCACCTCCCCCTGAAGGGAGAGCAGCCTTGCCAAGCCACAGAAGAAGACAATGTAGCCAGTCCTGATGAGACTTGAATAGGCTAGGGTCAGATAGAAGGGGAGGAGGACCTCCCTTATCAGTGGACTTGGAGAGGGGCATGGAAGGAGATCAGGGAGGGAGGATGGGATTAGGAGGGAATGAGGGAAAGGGCTACAGCTGGGATACAAAGTGAATAGTCTGTAACTAATAGTGAAAATTTTATGAATGAATAAAGAAAGAAAAGGCCATGTGGAAGTGTTGCTTACAGGCTTTCTCTATGTGGGTTGTTCTTAGTTCTTTCTTATACATCCCAGATCCACCTGCCCAGGATGGCATCACACACAGGCTTGTCCTGCCCTCATCTATCAGTAATGAAGAAAATCCACTCCACACTACAGTAAATCTCTTTCATATTTTTATTATTTAAAAGAATTTTAATTTTAAACATATTTTATCAGCTTCTTTCCCTGCCCCAACTTCTTTCAGATTCTCTCCCTCCCTAGCTCTCAACTTTAAGTTCTTTCTCTAAAAAGCAAAAACACAATACAACAACGAAACCCCTCAAAACCAATAAAGCAAAACAAAACAACACCCAAAAAGAAACAAAAACAAAACAAAACAAAATAAAACCACCAACCTGTAACCAAATAACACACACACACACACACACACACACACACACACACACACACACACAAAGATATGGAGTCCATTACATGACAGTCAACCACTTGTGAACATGAAGCTTGCCCTGGAGGGGGTGATGCACCGAGTTTCGCTCCATTAGAGTGAACTGTTTTTTCTCTTTCCTAGCATGTATAAATGGAAGTTCAATTGTTAATTTTTATCCTAGTGGCTAGGTTTTCATTCATTCACTCATTCATTTTTAAAATATGACAAAATAAAATATAATAAGATAAAAGAAAAACTATCATATCAAAGTTGTAAAGGACAAACCAACAAAAGGAAAAGAGCCCGAGAGAAGGCACAAGAGTCACAGAAGAGACCCACTCATTCTCACACTCAGGAATCCCCAAAATACTCTGAACTGAAAGCCATAATACATCCACAGAGGACCTGGTGTAGATCATTACAGGCCCTGTGCTTGCTGCTTCAGTCTTTGTGACTTCACATGAGATTTGCTCAATTCAGAGGGTCTTGTAATCTTGGTGTCCTCTGTCCTCCCTGGCTTCCACCCTCTTTCCACCTCCTCATTCTTAGGGTTCCCTGAGCCCTGACAGGAGGGATTTGACGGAGACATTCCATGTAGGGCTGAGTGTTCCAACATCTCCGTGAAATGTCTGGCTGTGGGTCTCTAAAAATTTCCCATCTGGTGCAGGAGGAAGCTTCTCTTGCCTACGGGCAACTGTAAAGGAAGCATTTTCTCAGCTGAGCATCTGTCTTCCCAAATGATTCTAGCTGTGTCGAGCTCACATAAAACTAGCCACTACACCCCTCTTCAAAGAAGCTACTTTTGGCAATAGATATTACACAGATCCACAACTGGTCAAAAACCAAGGAATAGAGACTTGTTGCATTTCTGCAACATTAGCACATGTCTTCACACTGCCTGAAGTGAATCCATGCCATTTTCATACATTAAACGCTTAAGAGTTTTCCTCACATGTAAGGATTTTAGAATCTTCTTTTCAATTTCCATAGAAAATAAACAAAATCCTTTAGATGATTTAAGTGAGATTGAATTAAAATTTAAGATTAATTAGAAGCCACAGAACATACATGTTTGGAATTTCTCTCTCCATGGTGTACATTTCCCTTTTTCCATATTTTTGATATAGTTTCTGGTAGCATTTAATAATTACTTCTGGAAAACCTAAAACCTCACCTGTTTGATTTTACTAGGTATATTTGTTTTATATATTCCAAAAATGACACTTTTGACTTTTCCTTTTACTGATTTATAAAACTGCAATTAACTTTTATGCATTTGCTGTAAAACCTGGTGCTGCACTGAATCTCTCAAGGACCTTTAAAAACCTCTACTGTATATTTTCTATGCATATTACCTTTTTATCTGTAAATCATGAAGCTTCATTTACTGTTTTTTTAAATTATTCTTACATCATTTATTTCTTATCAATACTGTGCTGTCTGAAATTTCCAGTAAAATGTAACTAGATATGAGGATATAAACCATTTTTCCTGGCTTTTGACATGAGACAAAGAACATCTACTGAAAAATGGGAAATTTGCTCTTGATATTTGGTAAATAAAGTGGCTTTAGTTTTGATATTTGATGGGATATCCTCTTGGATTTTTCATTCTTCTTTTCTGTATATTTCTAATTCACGAAGTTACCTTTGTTTTGTAATTTTTAATTATATTAACAGATATCCTAATATTTGGAGAAAATTTTACAATCTGGCATAACTATAAGAAGTTGGAGGTGTTTATTTTAAAGTATTTTAGTATAAACACTTCAGTAAAATAAATTACTTGGCTTTGTTTTTTAATATTTATAAAAAATCTATTTTCTCATCAATATTTTCCTTGAAGTCTCTGAGTTTTGTATGAAACTGTTCTTTCATATCTATGAACAGTTTTCTTAAGATTAAGACTGAGATTAATTTTACTTTGAATGTCACTGACTGATACATCTATGTCAAGTCTTAATAAAGAAAAGTGGGTTAAATTTTTTTATTTTCCTCTTTTCTGTCCCTAAACAAAAGAGTTTAGAAAGCTGAAAAATAGACAGACAAATGATAACCATAGTGGAAGAACTGAGTAACTTGAAGCCTAAAGAGGTTAAAAAAAAAAGCAATTATTCCAGATGGCAGAACTCTCAAAAAGTGGCAGCAGTTGGTACATCTGGAATCCGGGCGAGAACAGAGAGCTGAGAATAGGAAAACAGCTAAAAATAGATGAGAAATTCTAAAGCTGGTGAGGAAAGGTTGCCTTGTATGGCTTTCTCAGTGCCAGGGAGTGGAAATTTATTGTTTGTCAAAAAGTTCTATATGAAGGTACTCCACTGGAAATTCATGTGGAAATATGGAAGACACACCTTCTGCATGAGTAGCTACAAAAACTGTGGCTGCCAAGTTTCTGCTTTCCAGGAGGAGATTAATAGAGGCTTGTCTGTAACACTGCCAAATCAATTTGAATTTCAGATAAATGTTCAACCTTGTCATAATTGGGTCATATTTATACTATTTAAATTTATCTTTCTTATTTGTAATTAAGTTTTAATTTGACAGCTATCTCATGTTTTCATTTGTTCAACCTGGCAATTCCACTTGTAAGACTCCAATCCATCTATAAAAACACACAACACACGTAAAGATACCTATGTAAGGGCTAAAGCTATAGAGCTCAGGAGTAAAGAGCTTGCCTTGTATACATGAGACCCTAGGTTGAATATCCAATACTTCAAAATGAGAAAAAGAAAGTGTGGGGACTATGGAGATGGCTGTGTGGGTAAGAACACTTCCTATGTAAGTGTGTGAATTTCAGTTCAAGTTCCTAGTTCTCATATCAAAGGATAACATGTAATATCAGCCCTGGGCCCAGGGCTGGGGGTGGCTTGAGAAACAAAGACAGATGAATCCTGGGAACTTATTGACCAGCCAGCCTAGCCAGAACGGTAAACGTGTCCTCTCTCAAGACAGGAGAGCAAAGAGCAATAGAAGAAAACACCTGACCCCTTCCTCTGGTATCTGCATTCTCTAAACACCTACATACTCACATGCATGTACCACACATATATGTACTGAAAGTTAAGTGTTCCCTTGATAGTAAAATTGTTTTAAAAAGAAGAAAGATCTACCCCTGTGCTGAGAGACTCCCGTCAGCAGAAAAGACACAAAAGGTATATACTCACTTATAAGTAGATATTAGATACATAATACAGGATAAACATACTAAAATCTGTACACCTAAAAAAGGTAAACAAAAGGAGGACTCTGGCTAAGATGATCAATCCTCATTCAGAAAGGCAAACGGGATAGACATAGGAAGATGGAGAAAACAGGGAACAGGACAGGAGCCTACCACAGAGGGCCTTTTAACTACTCTACCAGATGCTGAGGCTCATAGCCAAACTTTGGACAAAGTGCAGGTAATCTTAAGAAAGAAGGGGAGAGGAAAGACCTGGAGGGGACAGGAGCTTCACAAAGAGAGCAACAGAAAAGAAAAATCTGGACTCAAACGTCTTTTCTGAGATTGGTACTCCAACCAACGACCATGCATGGAGATAACTTAGAACTCCTGCACAGATGTAGCCCATGGCAGCTCAGTCTCCAAGTGGGTGACCTAGTAAGAGGAACAGGGGCTGTCTCTGACATGAACTCAGTGGCTGGCTTTTCTATCGCCTCCCCCTGAGGGAAGAACAGCCTTACCATGTCACAGAGAAAGACAATGCAGCCAGTCCTGATGAGACCTGATGGAAGGGGAGGAGAACCTCCCCTATAAGTGGACTGGGGGAGAGGCATGGGATGAGAAGAAGAGGGAATGTGGGATTGGGAGGGGACAAAGGAAGGGGCTACAGCTGGAATACAAAATGAATACTTTGTAATTAATAAAAAAATAATTTGAAAAACATTTGTTTGTTCATTTATTTATTTAATCACTTTATATTCACAGCTCCCACCCTTTCCACCTAGTCTTCCCCTCACACACTCCTTTCCCCATTCTCCCTCCAAAGAGGAGGTCCCCCGTGGGTACCAACCCACCCTCGCACATCAAGTCACAAGTTTAAGTGCATCCTCTCCCACTGAGGCCAGACAAAGCAGCTCAGCTAGAGGAAAGGGATCCAAAGGCAGGCAACAGAGTTAGAAACAGCCCCCACTCCAATTGTTAGGGGCCCCACAGGATGACCAAGCTGCACATACGTTACATATGTGCAGGAGTCATGCATGCTCTTTGTTTTGTGGTTCCATCTCCATGAACTCCCATGGGCCCAGATTAGTTTAATCTGTAGGCCTTCTAGTGGAGTCCTTAACCCCCTGGCTCCCTCAGTCCTTCCCACACACATACACTCTTCCACAGGACTCCCTCAGCTCTGCCTACTGTTGGGCTCTGGGTCTCTGCATCTGTTTGCATCCACTGCTAGGTGAAGCCTCTCAGAGGACAGTTATGCTATGCTCCTGTCTGCAAGCATAGCATAGCATCATTAATAGTGTCAGGGCTTGGCTCTCTCTCATGGGGTGAGTTTCAAGTTGGACCAGTCATTGGTTGGCCCTCAATCTCTGCTCTATCTTTACCCCTGCACATCTTGTAGGCAGGTCAAATTTTGGGTCGAAGTTTTTATGGGTGGATTGGTGTCGCCAACCCTCCAATGGAAGTCCCACATGGCTACAGGAGGTGGCCACTTCAGGCTCCATATCCCTTGAGGCTAGAAGTCTCAGCTAGGGTCACCTGCGTAGACTTCCAGGAGTCTACCCTATCCCAGGTCTCTAGCTAGTCTCACAAGTACCCCCCCCCCGCGCACTGATCTCCAATCTTCCTTTCAACTCTCTCCTCTCATCTCTCCCCATACCTGACCCCACTTCCTCTCCCCACACCCTCCCTCACCTAGTTCCCTCCCTTCATCTACCTCTGATTTCTATTTTATTTCTTTTTTTGAGTGAGATTCAAGCATCCTCCACTGGGCCCTCCTTGTTACTTATCTTTTTTTGGGTCTATGAATTGCAGCAAGGCTATGCTGTACTGCATGGCTAATATTCACTTATAAGTGAGTACTTACCATGTGTGTCTTTCTGGGTCTGAGTTATCTCACTCAAGATTTTTTAGAAGTCAATAGATACTCTATTCACCAATAGACACAGTTATCACTTTGGCAGCTACAACCCAACCTTTACCTGCCTGTATGGACATACCTCAGAGAGTGCATCTTCAAACATCAATGACCTTTTATCTACTCACTATAGAAATGAACATTTTCTACCATAAAACCTTTCCTAGGAATCAAAGGAAAAAAAGAGATGAATATGGAAGAATGTGAAGAACCACCAGACCAGTCTGTTCATTTTATCGGAATTCTGTCCTTTATAGATAACTGTTAATTTATTCCTAATTTTACTCAATTTAAAATTCCTTCTTAATTTTTTTCAGGTGAAAAAAATACATAAGATCAGTCTAAAGTGATCAGTGCAAATGTGTGTAATACAATCACATCATTCTACAATCACTCGTTTTCTCTATTTCTCTCTAACTTTGGGTTTAGCTCAATGACTGATTGATTGCTTGGTCAACTGGTTGGTTTATTACTGAGTTTTGTTTTTTTTTTTTTTTTTTTTCTTGTTCCAACTGTTCCAGCTTTGTCCCTGGGGAGCACTTTCTCTCGCTTGGCTTCTCTGACCTTTGGTACACCTTTATCAGCATGCTTTTTGTGTGAATACCACTTCTGATTGACATATGACTTGTTCTCCACTATTATTATGAAGAGTGCTATGGAACACAATTTGTTTCAAATGTGATACTACATCATGAAAAGACTTATTTACAGTGGCAGAATTCATAGCTGAGAATGTGCATGTCATATAACTCAAATGTTCTTCCACTCTGACAAGTTGTAAATGATCACAAAAGATGAATTTATAAATAAGGAATGGACTAATGAAATTTAACTGTGCTTCATCAGCTCCTATGTCTCTCTGCCCAGTTATGAGATTAACCCATCTATTGAACTGTTTGCTTCCTTTGTACACTTTATGTTTAGCCCTTAAATGCTTATTAATAGGTTGTTGATAAATATGAATTATGTAAAGAAATAGCCAGGATGTGGAGATGCCAGTGTGGTTTAGAGTACCTCCTGTTTGGTTCACAACACCACACTGTGGCTCTGTAACTCCTGCTCCAGAAGCTCTGGTTCCCTCTTTTCATCTCGACAGGCAACAGGCACATACATGGTGCACATACGTAAATGCAGGCAAAACATTTGGACAAATAAAAATAAATAACCCTAAAAAATAAGTAAAATATCCTAGTGTAATTTCTATAGCAGAGCTTACGCATGTGAACTGACATACTTAAATGAAGTGCCAAATTAAATAATGTATTTATTTATTTCACTTTCTGGCTTCATTTTCAAATTAAACTTATTGGACATTTTTGTAACTTATAATAGATTATTATACATTAGGAAAATATTAATAACCTATCAAAATGCTGAGCAAATAAAGTTATTGAACTATGTACTCACTAGACATATTTAGTAGTAAAAGTCCAATTATACTATGTAACTTTCTTTTTTAATTATTTTTATTTTTATTAATTACAGTTTATTCACTTTGCATCCTCCCTGTAACTCCCCCACTTCCCCTCCCAATCCCACCATTCCTCCCTCTTCCCCACCTGTACCCAGCTTACTATCTCCCCCTTCTTTCAGAAGATTCCCTGCACTCTAATCAAAGTTTGGCTGAGTCTCAGCATCTGCTTTGATACCCTGCAGGGCAAAGACTTCCAGAGGCCCTCTGTGGTAGGTTTCTGACTTGTTCCCTGTTTTCTCCCTCCTCTGATGTCCATCCTCTTTGTCTGTCTGAATGAGGATTGAGCATCTTAGCCAGAGTCCTCCTTCTTGATTAGCTTCCTTAAGTGTACTATGTGACTTTCTTAAACACTCCTTTTAACTTCTCTTATTATAACCTACTTTCATTTTACTATTATTTACATTTTTCCCCCTTACTGTTATTGTCAACATTTTTTTTCCAAATTTTAAACCTGTTATAACCATTTACAATGTTTTGCTTGGCTATTACTCATTGAGATCCTGAAACTTGAATTTTTAATTTTTATCTTGGACTTGTTTGATCAAAATAATTAAAACATAACCATTATGAGTTAAAGAATGGAGTAAAAATCAGAAGTTGTATTAAATATTAAGTCAGAGTTGTCCAAAGAAACAAATAAAATATATATTTCCAAGTAAGAAGGGAATGTAATATGTATGTTTATATGTACATAATGTAGATTATGATAGACAATAGATAGATAGATAGATAGATAGATAGATAGATAGATAGATAGATAGATAGATAGAT
>NW_026594377.1:5321451-5380759 GCF_907164565.1 Psammomys obesus
GATAGATAGATAGATAGATAGATAGATAGATAGATAGATAGATAGATGGATGGATGGATGGATGGATGGATAGATAGATATGGAATCAACAGTTGCTCAGCCTGAGAAGCTGACAGCCTCCTCACAAAGAACACCGGGAATGCACCTCACAAAGCCCTTGGAAAGCTGCTACAGCAAACCTGTGTTCAAAGACCGAAGAGCATGGTGTGTATCACCCATGGGCAGCAGCAAACATCAGGCACCCTCAAGAGAGATGAGCTGTTCACTTCAGCGCTTCTGCTCTTCTGTGAGGTGATGCCGCCCAAACCCAAGGCAGGACTTCTGTGCAGACCCACAAACCTGTCTTTTCTGGAAACCTCACAGAAACAGCCAGAAGTCCCCTTCGTCAGTTTTCCAAGTAGTCCTCTCTTCGGTGGAGGTGGCAATCAAAATCAGCCACATTATAAATAATGAGCCACTTACCTTATAAGAAGTATTAGCTGATTCATATTTCTGTTTAGCACACATGAAAAGAAGTGTTATATTCCAAGACACAGCAGTATTTGGCCTCATAACTGCAAGTCTTGAACCATAGGATCACTGTCCCCAGAAATCTTCTCCAACAAAGCACATGTCTCTAGGTGCAGAAGTAAGTATGAATTTTAGTAGTCATGGCCCAGTAAAATTAAATATAAAATGCATAATGTCTAGAAGTCTAACATGGGAAAAATGTATAGAGTACTGGTTGGTTAGAACTATTTTGCTCTGACACAGAAATGGTTCAAATGTGAGAAACAAACAGTCGTGGTAAAGGCTCTGGTTAATACACTGGACCTTGGTCAAGTCAAACCACACACTTCAACTCAGAAATGACAAGTCTGCTTTATACGTTATTAATGCCAACTGTCCACATCAGGGCCCCATTTTTTAAGCAGTTACTTAAATGAATTTAAACTTACATTTGTTCTTATCCACAGGGTGTTTTCTTTCCAGTGTATAAACTGTGCAAGAGCAAATGACTCAGTCACTCATAAGGATCAAGGCACACAATAGATGCCAATGGAAGAGATGCTTACAGGAATCTACAGCAGCAACTTTGTGTTACTACGGTACTGAAGTAAAAACGAGCATGACTTCTCCATATGCTCAGCTACCTTTCACTAAGTCACACCCATAATATCCTTCTAATGTTGCAGCTTTCCCACAAATTGTTACTCTGGTTGCATGGCTTGGTGATCTTTTCAGTCCTGGTGTGTGTTTATTTGTTTGTTTGTGTCTTTCATTTAGTTATTTTAATATTTCTCTGTTTTTTGTTTTTTTTACTTTGCTCTTTCACCTTATCTAAGATCACCCTAGATAGAGTAGCCTTGAGATAAGTGACAGAGGACAGATCAAGAGGAAGATAGTAAGGAACTCATAGGGGGGAAGGACATTTGATTTAAAAAGAAATCTTGTAACTTTAAAATTTTAAAGTAAACAGAACTTAAGTAACTAACCAAAACAAACAGAATCTGCTGTTTTCAGGGAGGGACACCGTGTCCAGATTGGCAGTCTTAAGACACACCACTTACTAGGGCATGCTCTAAAGAGAATTGCTTTTTCTTTGAGCCACCCAACATCAGACATTGAATTAGCCATAACTCAGCTGGCCCAAATATTTACTAGGCTATGTTAAAAAGCTGAAGACAGCTTATTTTCCCTTACTGAGTTTACCTGTGGTTGACAAAAGCCAATTCGATTCATCCAGAAAATACTTTAGCTCTATCAAGTCTTAAGTAGTCAAAATACCCTTTCTAGGTTTGATAGTGATTTGTCTTACTACAGTAAAAACAAACAAACAAACAAACAAACATTTTGATACACTTCACACTCTTTGCTTTTTGGTCCTTCGTACCAGGACAAAGTGTCACTATCGAATCACATTTTCTAGGGATTTTTCTCAGTAATTTTTTTAAAAAACATTTTTATTTTAGCATCAACATTTTTCTATAGAAAATGGTTCTTTGGGCGTATCCAAGATGGTGGCGCTGACAACACGGGTATCTGAACCTCAGCTCAGCAGTGAGAGCAGAGCAACCAACAGGCCATTCCGTGGACTCCAAAACCATGACATCTATTTCTCAAGTAAGAGGAAAGCCCACAGGGAAACGCAAAGGTCCAACTGCAGGCTACCTGGCTAATCCCAGAAAAAATTCCCGGGCTTTCACCACACATGGCTACAGCCCTAGTCTACTCACCCAACCCCACCATCTGTGGATATCTTCCAGTACTGGAGGTGAGGCTCCAAACGCTAGTGCCTACTCTCAGCATCCCATGGACGCCTTCTCGATACCAGCAGCTCATGGTTTCAATCTAAGGCTCCCACTCTCACCATCCTGTGGACACCATCTGGTACCTGAAGCTTCAGGTTCCAAACTCAGGTGCTCACTCTCACTGTCCTGTGGAAAGGATACCTTCTGCTATCCTGGGCACATGGCTCTAATCTTGGGCCTCCTGATGCTCGGGACCCATGGAAGCAACCCCAGACACTGCTCCAAGGCAAAGCCCATTTCCATAAGGAGAGCAGCAAGACCTCTGAGATCCCTGTCTCTCTAAAAAAGCTATACCCAGCAAACACAACATCTGAGCACAGTGCTTGGGATCACTAACCTTAGAGCAAGAAAGCCAGTGGTGGGGCAGCTGACTCCGGGTCTTCCCTTAGCAAAAGGAGGATCCCAGAACTCCTGAGGAATCCACTTGGACTCCAAATATCAGACATCTGAGGGGACCATTGGACAATTCCCCCAAAACCACCCATTAGCTAGGGTGGTTTTCCCAACACTCTGAGAAGGACTCTTGCAGGAACACCCATCTTCCTGCCCAGCGCTCTTTCCAAACGCAGTAGGCAAGAAGATAGAACATCATATGCCAGAGACAACCAGATGGCTAAATATCAGCATAAAAACACAATCAACAAAAACCAGAAAAATATGGCATCCCCAGAACCTAGTTATCCCAAGGCAAGCAATCCTAGATGCCATAACACAACTGAAACACAAGAAGATGATCTTAAATCTATGTTTATGAAGATGATAATAAAATAAAATAATAATAAAATCCATAAGGAAACACAGGAAGAGACAGTCATACAGACTGAAGCCTTCAGAGAGGAAATAATTAAATCACTGAAAGAATACAGGAAAGTTCAAACAAAAAGCGAAGCAACTGAACAAATCATTGAATAAAAGGCAGGAAAATACAAACAGGTAAAAGAAATCAACAAAATGGTTCAAGATCTGAAGATGGAAATGAAAACTGTGGGCAAAGACCATTACAGCTCACAGCCTGGGGCAGCTTCCAGACACACGACTACAAAAAGTACACGACCTGACTTCGGAGAGTCTGTCTATAGACAAACATCCATTGGAAGGCTCAAAGATGGTGTGAAAAAGCCTGCTTGGTCACCCAAATCACACAACCTGCTGTCTCTTCCTGAATAAATGCATCTGCAGCCACTTGCACGACTCCCAGTGTTCGTGTGGTGAATCCACACCCCTCCCTCCCTCAGTCTGAAGACCCTGCCCTCATTCACAGGCTGGACCATCAGGAGGTAAGGCCACAGAAAACATTAAAGTAAGCACAAAAATGAAGAAATCCTGGAGGAAGAAATTTTAGGGAAGGAAACAGAAACTACAGAGGTAAGCATCACCAATAGAATACAAAAGATAGAGCAAAGGGGAAGTCCAAGATGGCAGCGACCAGCATGCACTATATGTGAGGGGCACAGGATCCGAAACTCTGTGATGGGTGAGTGGAGGGGCAACTGAAGCCAGAACATCAGGACATTGAGGCTTCCTTAGGGAGAGGGGACAACCCGTGAGCTGGGACAGTTTGGATCCAGGTCACCCATGAACGTCTCCAGGGGCTGAGAGTGGTGAATATTCAACCCCCTACAATTCCCCTTGCCCCAAGCACTGGCCTTCCTGCTCAGTGGAGGGGCCAGTGGTTGCCCCAAGCACAAGCCTCCTTGCTCCCGTGACTGAGATTGCAGAAGCAGCGGGAGTACGATCCTCCAAGGTCTGCTGCTGTGGTGGGCTGCTGCTATCCTAAGCAGGAGCCTCCATGCTAGGTAATTGAGATGGCAAGGCAGCTGCCTCAAGTAAGTTTCTCCCTGCCTGGCAGCAAAACATGGGCACCACTGAGCTCATAGATTTCCAACACTATCACTTGCCTCTGCAGGCCCAAATCTGAAAGTAGAGAACAAGGGGATCCCCTGTGCTTTCCAATTAGGCCTGTGAGCAAGTGAGTGTGCCTTCGAGTGAGTGCATGCAAAACCGCCAGATACAAGGTCCATCTACACTAGCAGCCAGACATTAGATCCCTCCCACCCACACCTCCACTGTAAGCAGCATTGGGATCCTTGGGACAGCATTTTCAACATTGAAGCCCCTGTTCTGTGGGTCTCCCAGTGGAGTCCAGGCAAACAATTCCTGAAGCCAGATGGTGCAACCCAAATAAATCTGAACACCTGGAGGACAGTATGACAGGGCTGTGGGCCACTGAGGGATTCAGGGCACCTGCACATCCACATTGTGCCCACAAACAGTGCCAGCACCCCCTCCTGCACTTAGCTCCACCCTTCCAGACATCTACATACTCCAGCACCCTGTCCTTCAAGGCACAGTTCCATGCACACACCCGCACTTGCATACCTGTGTCTGCAACCTTCCTCCCTTAGCTACAGCGAAAACACCAACATCCACCTTTGAACTGGTGGACCTCTCTCATAATCCTGAAAATTACTCCAGACACCAGAGACAGATGGACCCAGTGTGAAGTACAGACTCCAGGAACAAACAGAGAAGGTTACAGAGAAGGAGATGTCCAGAGGTCGGCAAAAGAGAACATCCAACAAAAATTTGTATGTCATGGATTCACCAGCAACCCCAAAAATCAATGGATATTCTAATTCATCAGAAACAAAGGAAAATAATCTCAAATTTATGATTATCCAATTATTAGCGACACATAAAGAGGAAAGAAACCATGCCCTCAAAGAAATACAGGCAAATACAGCCAAAAAATAGAGACACAGTAGAGCCATATAGAGAAGAAACAAACAAAAAATAGAGGCTATCATGGAAAGACAAGAATACACGTTCAAACAGATGAAAGAAATGGTGCAAGACATGAACACAGAATTAGAATCAATAAAGAAACACAAACAGAGAAAAGCCTGGAGTGGGAAAACTCCAGAGAAAAGATCAGGAACCACAAAGGTAAGCCTCACCAACAGAATACAAGAGTTGGAAAAGAGAATTTCTGGAATTGAACATACAATTGCAGAAACTGATACATCTCTCAAAGAAAAAGTAAAATTGGAAAAGTTCCAAACACAAAACATCCAAGAAATCAAGGAGGCCATGAAAAGACAAAATCTAAGAATAACAGGAATAGACAAAAAAGAAGATTACAGGCTCTAAGGTTCAGAAAATTTTTTCAAGAAAAACATAGAAGAAAATTTTCTCAACGTAAAGAAAAAGATGTCCAGTAACATAAAAGAACACAAAATACACTACAGAACACAAAATACACTAGACCAGAAAAGAAGCTCATCACATTACATAGTAGTCAAAACACTAGCAAAGAAAAAATAGTAAAAATAGCAAGGGAAAAAGGCCAAGTAACATACAAAGGTATACACCAGACTTCTCAACAGAAACCATGAAAGCCAGAAGGGCCTGGGCGGATGTCATGCAGACTTTAAGGGACCACAGATGCCAGCCCAGACACTATACCCAGTAAAGCTTTCAATCAACATACATGGAGAAAACAAAATATTCCATGACAAAACTAAACTTAAATAATATCCACACAGCAACCCAGCCTTACAGAAGATACTAAAAGGAAAACTCAAATCTAACAAAATCAACTACAGCAAAGAAAACACAGAACATAGATAACCTCACAACAACAACAAAAAAAAAAATCAAAAGAAAACAAGCACACAAACACACTATCACTACCAACTCCACAACAAAAGGAACAAACATTCATTGGTCACTATTATCTATCAATATCAACAGACTCAACTTTCCAATAAAAAGACAGACTAACAGTATTGATACAGAAACAGGATCCAACATTCTGCTGCATCAAAGAAATACATCTGCAAACAAAGATAAACACTACCTCAGAGTAAAGGACTTGAAAAATGTTTCTCAAGCAAAGAGACACAGAAAACAAGCTGGGGTAGCTATCCTAATATATAATAAAATAAACTTTCAACCAAAATTAGTCAAAAAAGGTGAGGAGGGGCACTACATTCTCATCAAAGGAAAATTCCACCAGGAAGACATCACAATCCTGAACATCTATGCCCCAAATACAAGAGCGTCTGAGTTTGTAAATAAAACATTATTATAAACCTGAAATCACATATTGATCCCAACACCTTAATAGTGGAAGATTTCAACACTCCACTCTCACCAAGGGACAGACCATCTAGACAGAAGCTAAATAGGGAAATAATGACGCTTACAGAGGTACTAAATCAAATGGACTTAATAGATGATTATAGAACTTTTCACCCAAACTCATAAGAGTATACCTTCTTTTCAGCACCTCATGGAACCTTCTCAAAAATTGATCATATAGTCAGGCACAAAGCAAGCCTCAGCAGATACAAAAAGATCAAAATAATCCCTTGTATCATATCAGACCACCATGGCCTGAAACTAGATGTCAGATACAACAGAAATAACAAAAAGCCTACATACACATGGAAACTACTCTCTATTCAATGACAGCTTGGTCAAGGAAGAAATGAACAAAGAAATTAGAGACTTCCTAAAATTCAATAAAAATGAAGGCACAATTTACCCAAACTTATGGGACCCAATGGAAACAGTGCTAAGAGGAAAGTTCATAGCATTAAATGCCTCCAAAAAGAAGGTTGAGATATCACATACAAGCAACTTAAGGCACACCTAAAAGCCCTAGGGGAAAAAAAAGAAGCAGACACACTCAAAATGACTAGAGGAATGGAAATAACCAAACTCAGAGCTGAAACCAATGCATTAAAAATGAACAAAACAATGAGACCAGAGCTGGTTCTTTGAGAAAATCAACAAGATAGACAAACTCTTAGCCAAACTAACTAAAAGACAGAGAGAAACTATCCAAATCAGCCATCAGAAACAAAAACATAATGAAGCACACTAAGGAAATCCAAACAATCGTTAGGTCTTACTACAAAAGCCTATATGCCACAAAATTTGAAAATCTAAATGAAATGGACAATTTTCTTGATAGATAACATTTACTAATATCAAATCAAGATCAGATAAATAAATTAAATAGCCTTATCTCCCCACGGAAATAGAAGCAGTCATCAAAAGTCTTCCTTCCAAAAAATCCCAGAGTCAGATAGTTTCAGTGCAGAATTCTACTAGACCTTCACAGAAGAGCTAACCCCAATTCTCTTCAAACCTATTCCACAAAATAGAAACCAAACTCATTCTATGAAGCCACATTCACCTTGATACCTAAACCACACAAAGACCCAACAAAAAAAGAGAACTTCAGGCCTATCTCTCTTATGAACACTGTTGCAAAAAAAAAAAAAAAAAAAATACTCAATAAAATACTTGCCAACCAAATCCAAGAATACATCAAAGATATCATCCACCATGACTAAGTAGCCTTCATCCAAGGCATGCAGCGGTGGCTCAATATACAGAAAGCCATCAATGTAATCCGCCATATAAACAAACTGAAAGAAAAAAAAAATGTAATCATTTCCTTATATGCCAAAAAATTATTTGACAAAATCCAACACACATTCATGTTTAAAATTTTGGGGAGGTTAGGGATACAAGGCAGATACCTAAACATAGTAAAGACAATATACAGCAAGCCTATGGCCAACATCAAACTAATAGAGTGAAACTTAAATTAATTATACTGAAATCAGGGACAAGGCAAGGCCACCCAGTCTCTTGATATCTCTTCAACAGAATACTTGGAATCCTAGCTAGAACAATAAGACAACTAAAGAAGAACAAGGAGATACAAATCAGGAAAGCAGAAGTCAAACGTCACTATTTGCAGATGATATGATAGAAATGCCTCACCTGATAATTCAAAAAAAAAATCAGTAGCCTTCCTGTATATGAAAGACAAAATGGCTGAGAAAGTAAATAGGGAAACTACACACTTCACAATGGCCACTAATAATATAAAGTACGTTGGTGTGACTCTAATCAAGCAAGTGAAAGATCTCTTTGAAAATAACTTCACATCTCTGAAGAAAGAAATTGAAGAAGATATCAGAAGATAGAAAGACTTCCCATGCTCATATATCAGTAGGATTAACATAATTAAAATGGCCATATTGCCAAAAACAAACTACAGATTCAATACAATTCGCATGAAAATACCAACACAATTCTTTACAGACATTGAAGGAAGAATTCTCAATTTCATATGTAAAAACGAAACACTCAGACTTGTGAAAACAATCCTCTACAACAACAGATCATGTAGAGGTATCTCCATCCCTGATCTCAAGCTGTACTACAGAGCAATAGTAATAAAAACTGCAATATACTAACATAGAAACAGAATGGGGGATCAATAGAATTGAATAAAAGACCCAGATAAATACACACATATACAGATACTTGATTTTTTACAAAGAAGCCAAAACCATAAAATGGAAAAAACACGGTATCTTCAACAAAAGGTCCTTGTCTAACTGGATGTCTACATTTATAAAAATGCAAATAAAACCATATTTATCACCATGCACAAAACTAAAATCCAAGTGGATCAAAGACCTCAACATAAAAATAGACATACTAAATCTGTTAGAAGAAAAACTGGGGAAGAGTCTTGAACTCACTGACACAGAAGACAACTTCCTGAACAGAACACAGAACAGTACAGGCGTTAAGATCAAGAATAAATAAATGGGACCTCATGAAACTGAAAAGCTTCTGTAAAGCAATGGACACTGTCATGAAAACAAAATGACAGCCTACAGACTGGGAATGGATCTTTATATTTGACAGAGGGCTAATTTCCAGAATATATAAAGAACTCAAGAAGTTAAAAAACAACAAAACAAGTTATCCAATTCAAAAATGGCATACAGAGTTAAACAGAATTCTCAAGAGAAGAATATCAAATGGCCAAAAAACACTTAAAGAAATATTCAATGTCGTTAGTCATCAGGGAGATGCAAATCAAAATGACCCTGAGATTTCACCTTACACCCAACAGAATGACCAAGATCAAGTGACAATACATGCTGGAAAGAATATGGAGAAAGGGGAACCCTCTTCCATTGCTGGTGGGAATGTAAACTTGTACAACCACTTTGGAAGTCAGTCTGGCACTTTCTCAGATAATTAGGAATTGTGCTTCCTTAAGATCCAGCTATACCACTGCTAGGCATATATCCAAAAGACCCTGAAGTATACAACAAGGACATTTGCTCAACCATGTTCATAGCAGCTTTATTTGTAATAGCCAGTACCTGGAAACGACCCGGATGTCCCTCAACTGAGCAACAGATACAGAAATTCTGGTACATTTATACAATGGAATACTACTCAGCAATTAAAAACAAGGAAATCATGAAATTTGCAGTCCAGTACAGGGATCTAGATAAGATCAACCTGAGTGAGGTATCCCAGAAGCAGGAAGACACACATGGTATATACACATGTATAAGTGGACATTAGCCATGTAACATAGGATGAACATACTAAAATCTGCACAACTAAAGAAGCTAAGCAAGAAGGAAGACCCTGGGTAAGATGATCAATCCTCATTCATAAAGGCAAATGGGATGGACATTGGAAGAGGGAAAAAACAGGATACAGGATAGGAGCCTACCACAGAGGGCCTCTGAAAGACTCTTCACAGCAGGGTATCAAAGCAGATGCTGAGACTCATAGCCAAACTTTGGGCAGAGTGCAAAGAATCTTATGAAAGAAAAGGGAGATAAAAACCTGGAGTGGATAGGAGCTTCATAAGAAGAGAACCAAAAATATCTGGACCCAGGGGTCCTTTTTGAGATGGATATTCTAACCAAGGACCATGCATGGAGAGGGCCTAGAGCCCCTGCAAAGATGTAGCCCATGGCAGCTCAGTGTCCAAGTGGATTTCATAGTAAGGGAACAGGGGCTGTCTCTGACATGAACTCAGTGGTTGGCTCGTTGATCACCTACCCTGAGAGGAGAGTAGCCCTACCAGGCCACAGAGGAAAACAATGCAGCCTGTCCAAATGAGACCTCATAGACTAGAGTCAGAGGGAAAGGGAAGAGCAACTCCCTTATCAGTGGACTTGGGGAGGGGCATGGGAGGAGATGGGAGAGGGAGGGTAGGATTGGGAGAGGACAAGGGAGGGGGCTATAGCTGTGATATAAAGTAAATAAATGTAATTAATCAAAAATATTTTTTAAAAAAAAAGAGAGGAAAGATTCTTAGGTGTAGATGACACAATGGAAGAAATTGATGAATCCCTCAAAGAAAGTGTTAAAGATTTCCTGACACAAAACATCAAAGAAATCAAGTACACCATGAAAAGAAGGAACCTAAGAATAATGGGAATAGAAGAAACAGATGATTCCCAGCTCCAAGGACTAGAAAATATTTTCCACAAAATCATAGAAGAAAATTCCCCCAATATTAAGAAACAGATGCCTATAAGAAGAGGCCTACAGAACACCTAATAGATTAGACAAGAAAAGAAAATCCTCCTGCCACATAATAATCAAAACAGTAAATGTACAGAAAAATGAAAAACTTTAAAAGCTGCAAGGGCAAAAAGCCAAGTAACATATAATGGCAAATTTACTGGAATCACACCTGACTTCTCAGCGGAGATTATAAAAGCCAGAAGGGCCTGGACAGATATCATGCAGACCCTAAGAGACCACAGACACCAGTCCAGACTACTAAACCCAGCAAAACTTTTTAATCACCATAGACACAGAAAACAAGATATTCCATGACAGAACCAATTTTAGACAACAGCTATGTACAAAACCAGCCCTACAGAAGACACTAGAAGAAAAACTCCCACCCTCACCTGAAGAAGTTAACTATACCCCCCCCCAAAAATTACAGGATATAAACAACGTCACTACAGCAAAACTGAAAGTAGGAAAACACACAAACCCACTACCACAACCAATACTAAAATAAAAGGAACAAACAGTCACTGGTCTTTTCAGAACTCGCAACATTAATGGATTCAACTCTCTAATAAAAAGACAGAAACTAACAGAATAGTTGTATAAACAGGACCCATCATTCAGTTGTATACAAGCAACACAACAAAGATGCACATTACCTGAGAGTAAAACACAGGAAAATGGTTTCCCAAGCAGTTGGATCCATGAATCAAGCTGGAGTAGCCATTCTAATATTGTCTAACATAGGCTTTAAACCAAAATTAACCAAAAGTGAAAGTCACTTCATACTCATCAAAGGAAAATACCACCAAGAAGACATCTCAGTTCTGAACATCTATGCCCCAAATACAAGAGCACACATATTTGTAAAAGAAATACTAATAAAACTTAAGCTACACACAGATCCCACACACATTAATAGTGATAGATTCAACACCCCATTCTCACAAATGGACAGGTCAACACAACAGAAACTAAACAGAGAAATGATGACACTAACAGATGTCATGAATCAAGGGGACCTAATAGATGGCTACAGAATTTTCCCCCAAACACAAAAGAATATACCTTATTCTCTGCATCTCATAATTCTGTCTCCAAAATTAACCGTATACTCAATCACAAAAGAAGCCTCAACATATACAAGAGAATTGAAATAATCCCTTTTTATTCTATCAGACCACCACGGACTAAAGCTGGACCTTAACAACAGCAGAAATAACGAAAAGCCTACACACGCGTGGAAACTGAAGAACTCTACTGAATTACAACTGGGTCAGGGAAAAAATGCAAAAAGAAATTAAAGACTTCCTAGAATTCAATGAAAATGAAAGCACAACATGCCCAAACTTATGAGATACATTGAAAGCAATGTTAAGAGGAAAAGTTCATAGCACTATAAGTGCCTTCATAAAGAAATTGGAATACAAAGTGAATAAAGTGTAACTAATAAAATAAAATTAAATTAAAAAAAAAGAAATTGGAGACATCTCATACAAGCAACTTAACAACACACCTGAAAGCCTTAGGAAAACAAAAGAAGCAGACACATGCTAAAGTAGTAAACTACAGGAAGTAATCAAACTTGGGGCTGAAATCAATAATTAGAAACAAAGAAAACAATTCAAGAATCAATGAAACCAAGAGCTAGTTCTTTGAGAAAATCAACAAAATAGACAAACCCTTAGCCAAACTAACTAAAAGGCAGAGAGACAATATACAAATTGACAAAATCAGAAATAAAAAGGAAGACTTAATGACAGACACTGAGGAAATCCAAAGTATCATTAGGTCTTACTTCAAAGTGTATATACCACAAAATTTAAAAACCTAAATGAAATGGACAATTTTCTTGATAATATTTCACTTACCAAAGTTGAATCAAGAACAGGAAAACAAACTAAACAGTCCTATATTCCCCAAGGAAATACAAGCAGTCATTAAATGTCTCCTTTCCAAAAAAAAGCCCATATTCAGATGGTTTCAGCGCAGGATTCTACCAGACCTTCAATACCAGTACTAATAGCAATACTCTTCAAACTATTCCACAGAATAGAAACCAAAGGAACATTACCTTTAGTTAATTTCAATGAGGCCTCAATTTCTATGAGGCCACAGTAACCTTGATATCTAAACTACACAAAGACCCAACAAAGAAAGAGAATCTCAGACCAAATTCCCTTATGAAAATTGATGCAAAAACACTAAATAAAATACTCACAAAACTGAATCCAAGAACATATCAAAGATATCATCCACCATAAACAGGTAGGCTTCATCCCAGGCATGCAGTCATGTTTCAAAATATATAGAAATACATTAAAGTAATCCAGCATATAAACAAACTGAGAGAAAAACACATAATTATCTTTATTAGATGCCAAAAAAACATTTGACAAAAATCATAATAACCACAATCTGGAAACAACCCAGATGTCCCTAAATGGGGGAATGGATACAGAAATTGTGGTACATTTACACAATGGAATACTATTCAGCTATTAATGTCAAGGAAATCATGAAATTTGTAGGCAAATGGTGGAAAGTAAAAAGAAACTTCTTGAGGTAGCCCAGAAACAGAAAGACACACATGGTATATACTCATCATAAGTTATTATTAGATATATTATATAGGATAAACATACTAAAATATATACCCCTAAAGAAGATAAACAACAAGGAAGGCCCAAGGAAAGATGCTCAATCCTCATTCAGAAGGGCAACTGTGACAGACTTTGGAAGCAGGAGAAGACAGGGAACATGACAGGAGTGAACCACAGAAGGCCTCTGAATGACTCTGCTGATCGAGGTGTTGAAGCAGAGGTTGAGACTTGTAGCCCAACTTTGGGCACAATGCATGGAATTTTATGAAAGAAGGGAGAGATAGAAAGACCTGGAGAGGACAGGAGCTCTAAGAAGAAGCCAACAGAGCCAAAATAATGAGCCCTGGGCAACCTGAAGAGAATGGTATCCCAAACAAGGACCATGCATGGAGAGGACTCAAAACCCCAACTCAGATATAGCCCATAAACTCAGTCTCCAAGTGGCGTCCCTAGTAAGGGGAGCAGGGGCTGTATCTGGCATGAATGCAGTGTCAGGCTTTCTGATCACCTTCCCCTGGAGGGTACAGCCTTGCCAGGCCACAGAAGAGGACAATATTTTTAAATGAAAGAAAACAGTTCTTTGTAGCAACCAAGCTTTCGAATCTAAACCTTAGGGTCCCATCTATGTCATACTGATCTTTTATGTGCTCATGTGCCTCTGAGCCTGGCATTATGTATTTTAGGCATTAACCTTCTCTCTTGAAATAAACAATAATAAAAGATAAATTAATTCTTCTTATGTGTGGTGAGTGGAATGCAAAGCAAAAAAGAGAAAGACTTGTAACAAGATCATCTGTACCTGGGTTCACTTTTTTTTTGTAAAATCTTTAAAATAATTAACAGATATTGGAACAGTGTAATTTTTACTATTCTTTTTCTGCCCACATAACTGCTGCTTTCTCCACTTTATGCCACCAAAATCTGTTTCCCAATTTGTACCCATTTTCATTAATTGTGCTAATAATGTAATTCAGACCTATGCCAGTAGTCTTGACTCTTTTCAGCATGAATACCTTTTGAAATGTCAAAAAAATAATAATTTGTTGCTTCCTTCAAAAGAAGAAATGGATATTTCAATGTTTAATGATTTTGTTTATACATTATAATGTATTATATTATACATTATACTATACATTATAATGATAATATTTAATGTTTAATGATTCTGAAAATCTGTAATGACAAAATTATAGAATAGAATAAAATACTTAATATTGTATATAATATGGCACATAATAAAATCAATGGTTGTTACTGATGTTAACACATTTAATGAGCTTATACTTTATTGCTTTCAACAATATGTAAATTTTCTACAACATTGTGTGTGCTGAGTACGTGTGTGTTGGCTGCTCTGGGTCTCCCCATTCCTTGGGAAATATCTACCCTGTTTTTCTCTGCTCATGTTTTCTTGGACACAATAATTAGTCTCGACTCAGTGGCAACCACTTCACATGTTTGCCAATACTACAGCTTATGTCACCCATTAATCCAGGTTTTTGGCGATGATATAAACGAGGATCATCGAAAGTTCTTCCTTCTAACTGGGAGAAGAGCTCCTTCTTGCCTGGTAGTGGAGCTGTGGGAGTGTGGACTTGCATCCTGCAGCAGCTGTCTCCTCACACATTGAGGTGAAGCCAGCAGGCAGCAAAGTGAGGAATTAGGACATACCTTCACTTTCTCCTGCGTCTGGTATAGACTGTTTCTGTTTTAAACCTTTCACCCTAGGGGTAAAAACTGAGCTTTCATAAACTTAATTTCCATTTTTAAATTATAGAAGCCAAATATTAACATAAATAAAAACTCAAGCATTGCACATGCATATAAAATTAAAAGTAATAATTTTCCACCCAAATCCACAGTCCTTATTTTCATTAGCAACTTCTAAATTTGCTTCTACAAAAATGCTGGCATCCACAGAGGTAAATGTCATAAAAAAATTGAAGTATTTTTAAACTCCATCAACATTATACAACATATGTCACCATATTGTTTGGAGTAAACATAGATTTACTCCATTATTTTTAATGAGCTGCAGAGAATCCCAATGCGATGAAGTGATAAAACAAAAATGTTCATGCTTCTAACTGTATTGCTAGAAAATGTAAATATGGGAATTATGTAAAACTAAGATTTCACAGAGAAGTTGAGAGTGGAATAGCCTTCACCGGAGATTGGGGAAGAGAGCATGGAGGGAGGTGAGGAAAGATCAGTTACCAGGTGAAATAAGTTAGAAGGTAAGATCACTTCTGGTGAGCCACTACAGAAGAGGGTAGAATAACTAACCTCAATGCCCTGTATATCACTGAACACTAAGGGAAGGAGTGTGAAGATTTTTATCACAAAGGATAACCACTGTTTGAGCAGACTGGATATGTTTGCTCATTTGCATATAATATATTATGTCATATTACACAGCATTGAATAAATATGCATAATTGTACAAGTCAACTGATAATATAATTTTAAATTTTTTCACCCTCTTTTATTTATTCTTTGCAGTGCTGAGGATCAAACCTAGCATCTTGAGCATGATGCTCAATCACTGAACTGAAACCCCCATCCAAAATTTAATGCTGAATAAAAACATAAATAAGCACAATGTTGAAGTATTTAACTTCAATGAAGAAGTAAGTTATTTTCTTTCATAATGTCTAGACATTATCAAATACAAAAGCCTTTCATTGTTTCATATGTACTTACAATCCATATTAAAAGTAATTATTCCCATTAGAATAATGAACTATATCTTAGTTATCTGGCTTTAACTAACACTTGACTTCAACTTCAAAAACAGTGGAAAGGAATTATCTTCAATTTAGTACTTTAAAAAATATATCTCTAAATGGACATGCGAGAAAGCTCACTGAATAAAACATGTGCTGCACATGGTGATAACTGGATGTAAAGGCCAGGTGGACATTAAAGCCAGCCTAGAATTTAGTCCCTCGGGAGACATAGAGTGGGTGATTCCCCAGGGCAAGTTGGATGCAAGCTGTAGTTTCAATGAAAGAACCAGTCTCAGAAAGTAAAGTGGAGGAAAACCGAGGGAAGTACCTAGCATCACATTCAAGCCTCCATCGTGTACAGGCATATCCATTCATCATAGCACACACATATATGCAAACATATGTAAGGCTGAGGCTTCAGAGAGCGCTGCTTTGGGGGGATGTTTACCTGTCGTGTGTGAGTCATGGGTTTGATCCCCAGCACAGTATTCAACTGAGCGTGGTACTTGTCTTAGAGTTTGCATTGCTGTGAAGACGCACCATGACCATGAAAACTCTCATAAAACATTTAGTTGGCGCTCTTGGACGGTCTCAGAGGTTTAGTCCATTATCTTATCATCGTCTTGGGAAGCTATGTGTCACGCAGGCAGACAAGGTGCTGGAGAGGTAGCTGAGAGTTCTACATCCAGACCATCAGGCAGAAGAAGGGGAAAGCCACACTGGGTGTGGCTTGAGCATCTGAGACCTCAAAGCCTGCCCCCGGTGACACACTTTTTTCAACAAGGCCACACCTCCTAATAGTGCCACTCCCTATGGGCCTATGGGGGCCATTTTTATTTAGACCACACAGTACTTCACACCTGAAAAGCCAGTATTTGAGTGGTACAAATAGGTAAAGCCAAAGTTCAAGGTGATGGTCAACTATATTGAGCGTTTGGGACCAGTTTGTTATTCCTGATATGTGTGTACATGTATGTGTGTGTGTGTATATATATTTGTATATTTATATGTTATAAGAGAGAGACTCAAAATTGGACATAAAAACAAAAGAATTTTTTCCTAATACTACAAGTAGAAAGAAAATAATTACTGATTCTTAGGACTGAACAAATTATTTTATAACAATTAAAATGTTGATTCACTTAATAAGTAGGTATATGATTTTTTTGGTCCTGGTTATTTTTTATTGAGCATCTACATTTAGTTCTTTATTTTGTTTAATTATGCTCATGACCAAGACTATAGCAGAGTCACTCAATCAGTACCTGCTTCCTTCTTAATTATTATGCTGTCATACCTGGATTTTGTTTGATTTTTTTTCACTGCTCTTAGTAATGTATACATCATATCTTGTTCTTGTTGTGAACATTGGATAAGTACAGTTTATTATGTCTATTCTTAATATAAACTGCCCAGTTTGAAATATATATATGGTGTGAATTGCTTTTTGAAATCTGATCAAGTTGGCCTCAACTGCATCTTATCTTCCTGATAAGAATAATACCATAAAAATAATACTTGATAATACATGTTTCAAAAGTTGGGTTCCATGACCACTAAGAGAGCAGAGGTTTTTGTTGTTGTTGTTTAGAAAGTTTGTGATTTGTGTTTTTTTTCACTTTTTAAAAAATTTGGTTTTGTAAATTATACTTTATTCACTTTGTGTCCTCACTGTAGCCCCTCCCCTATTCCTTCCCAATCCCACCCTCCCTCATCTCCTCCCATGCCCCTCCCCAAGTCCACTGAACCTCTGACCCTAGTCTATCAGGTCTTATCAAGACTGTCTGCATTGTCTTCCTCTGTGGCCTGGTAAGGCTGCTCCCCCTCAAGGGGAGGTGATCAAAGAACCAGCCACTAAGTTCATGTCAGAGACAGTTCCTGTTCCCCTTACTAGGGAACCCACTTGGAGACTGAGCTGCCATGGGCTACTTCTGTGCATGGGTTCTAGGTTATCTCCATGCATGGTCCTTGGTTGGAGTATCAGTCTCAGAAAAGAACCCTGTGCCCAGAATTTTTTGATCTGTTGCTCTCCTTTTCAAGCTCCTGGACCCTCCAGGTCTTCCTATCTCCTCTTTCTTTCATAAGATTCCCTGCACTCTGCCCACAGTTTGGCTATGAGTCTCAGCATCTCCTTCAATACCTTGCTGGGTAAAATCTTTCAGTGGCCCTCTGTGGTAGGCTCCTGTCCTGTTGCCTGTTTTAATATGACTCTATTGAACATTAAATCAACACCAGCACTCATAATTGTCTATGACTTTCCACAAGATAACCCTGTGTTGTGGAAGACATAGAAACCTGACTTAATAAAATACTTAGTAGAGCAGAGAAACTGCTATTGTAAAATGCTAATGTGGGTTTTTAAAATATAAAATGTAATTTTAAATAAATTCAAAATCATCAATCATTTGAAATATAGTGAAGCAGTAAAACAATCTAGGCGAGGGGGTGGTGGAGAAGACAGAGGACAGTCTTAGGTGTCATTTCCTTTTTTCCCATTGTTTATTTAATCACTTTTCTCCTTTATTTGTTTGTTTAATTACTTTACAGCCTGATACCAGCCCCCTCTTTCTTCTCCTCCCAGTCCCATCCTCATGCTTCCTCCCTCCATTTCCCCCTCCCTTTCACAGAGAAAGGGAGGCCTCCAAGGGGTACCAAATCTACCTTTGCATCTCAAGTTGCCGTTGCCGCAGCACTAAGTGTGTCCTGTCCACTGAGGCCTGACAAGACAGCCCAGCTAGGGGAAAGGGATCCAGAGGCAGGCAACAGAGTCACAGTCAGAAACAGTCAGGACTCACTTGTTGACGAACCTGCATGTCTGTTACATATGTGAAAGGGGCCTAGGTCCAGCCCATGCATGCTCTTTGGTGGTTGGTTCAGTCTCTGTGTGTGCTCATGGGCCCAGGTTAGTTTGCTTTGTAGGTCTTCTTGTGGTGTCCTTGACTTCTCCAGCTCCCTCTATCTTTTCTCCCACTCTTCCACAAAACTCTCTGAGCTCTGCATATTGTTTGGCTGTGGATCTTTGCATCTGTTTCCATCAAATGCTGGGTGAATCCTCTCAGAAGACAACTTTATGCTAGGCTCCTGTCTGCAAGTATAGCAGAGTATCATCAGTAATGACAGGAGTTAGCTCTCTCCCATAGGGTGGGTCTCCAGTTGGGCCAGTCATTGGTTTGCCATTCCCTCAATCTCTGCTCCATCTTTATCCTTATACTTCTTATAGGCAAGACAAATTTTTGTGTCATTTCCTTAGAGGCTGTCCACTTTGGGTTTTGTTTGTTTGTTTGTTTGTTTGGTTGGTTGGTTGGTTTGGTTTTAAATATAGTCTCTCATTGACCTGCAGTTCACCAAGCAGGTTAAATGGATGGATGGATGGATGGATGGATGGATGGATGGATGGATGGATGGATGAATGGATGGATGGACAGACAGGGAATAGATAGATAGATAGATAGATAGATAGATAGATAGATAGATAGATGTGTTCAAACAGATGGGCAAAGAAAGAAATGTATAGTTGGAAAAGACTTATCAAATACTCTCTTGTTTCTTTCATTCCTAAGTGACAGCACCTTACTATGATCTAGAAAATCACTTCTCTTAAACATTGACTTGAGAAAAGATATATTAACTCCCTTAAGTTTATAATTACCAACTTGAGCCAAGCTTAATAATAAAATTATAATCACTATTAATATAATTACTGGTTTGGCATTCAATAATTATATTACCTCAGTCACTGCATGGTAGACATTATTAAGAATGTAGTATGTACATTTTTAACCCCATCTTAGCATAATTGTGATTTGGCTAAAAAGGTCATCTTTGCACCCTGCTGACAGTGTTATTGAAAGATGGTTGGATGGTGAGCCTATTAGTCACCTGTAATTTGTCTTTCTGAAGGATGCAGATGAAAACAGAGTGGCTGTAAGCCCTTGAAGCAATTGGAACAGTGCTTGCAACACCAGACACCATCAGCAAGTCGTAGCTGCTCTAACACCAGTGATTTATTCCATCTTTTGGCCTAAATTGGAAATACTCTGGCATCTTCAGAACCCAGTCTGACATCTTGAGAACCCAGGAAGCCTGTAATTACTTCACATCAACAGATTTCTCAGTCACTGTGGCTTCCCTACATTCGAGTGCAATGTTGGCTTCCTGACCAGACCAGGACCCATGTTTCCTGTGACTTTATTCAAAATCTAGAACACTTCTTTCAGTAATGAAATGCCCTGGTTTTTTCATAGTCTAGATTTCTTCTTGGTATATTCCATTCTTCCTATAACCAGACATCTAGTCATTGTCTCTGCGATTTCCAAATGTGTTGGGTGACTAACCCTTCAATGGACAAGTTCTCTCTCTGACCTTCCATGCTCACCTCCTTTCCTTTCTCTCTACCCCAAACTCCCAAGGTTAAATTTTATCCCCACCAGAACCAACTTTTTTTTTTCTATGTTGACTTACCCAACCCATCAGGCTGCAGAAACCTTTGCTTCTTTAATGAATAATCTGGCCTTTGTTGATACCTCCAAAATTTCAGTTCCAGAGTGTGTGATAGAAATTGCTCAAGGCAACAAGCCACAAATGACACAGCAAGGTTATGAATACTTCCCTACAAAACCAACCACGGTGAATTTGAGGGGAACGGTGAGGGTTAAAGAATGTCTCCCCATGAGGCCTGTGCAGGAGAACAATGCACATCAGTAAGTACTCAGGTCATAATCTTTCTTACGACAATAGCAGCTGCCTCATGGCAATGAAAGCAAATGTTCCTTTTTTGAGATTTTGTTCATTCATTGTAAATAAAAATATCATTTGTGAGGGAAAGGGCAGACTACTTTGTTTTGATATTTTAATCTTGAATTAAGATAGGAATAATAAAGATTTAGTTATCCACATTATCCCTTGCTTCAATTTATTATCTAATTTATTTTTTCCTTTTTATTATTATAATTTATTACAATTTATTCAATTTTATCTAATTTATTATTAAATGATAAAATGTTTATCTTCTATCTATAATTATATTGCTTTAAATGTGTAAGTAGACTTTATTTTATGGTATAAACAGACTTTATTGATAAGGGCAATAATTAGGATAAAGTGTCTTTAGCTCGAGTGTGCTAATTTGAGGGACAGTAGCTGCCCTAGTTCACTTCTGTGCTACCACAATAAAATGATAACCAAAAGCAACTTGGGTGCTGAGAATGGTGTGATTACTTTTATACTTCTGGTTAACAATCCAAATCTGCAGGAACCTGGAGGCAGGAACTGAAGCAGAGACCCTCAAGGAACTGGCTTGCTTTCCATGGCTTGCTCAGCTTGATTTCTTATGTAACCCAGGACCACCCAACAGTGCTTATAGTAGGATGGATCCTCCCACATCACTCATTAATTAGTAACTGCCTGAATAGACATGATCCCACAGGCCAATAGGATTGAGGCAATTGTTCAAATGAAGTTTCCTCTTCCCAGGTGGTTCTGGTTTGTGTGAAAGTGACAAAATTAACCAACAGAGCGACTATTGAGGAGGTGTTTATTTGGGTTTGTTTTTTTTTAATATTTTAAATATATCTATTCAGAGATAGCATATGTCTGAATATCTATACCTGGCTTTGACACAACTCCTCCTCTTCTCCCTCCTCTTCCTCCTCCTTCTTCATTTGAGACCAAGTCACACTGTGTAGCTCTGGCTGGCCTGGAAATCACTGTGTAGAACAGACTGGCCTCGGATTCACAGATATATATCTTCCTTGCTGAGATTAAAGGCATGTGCCAGCACACCCAGCAGGATTCACGCGCGCGTGCGTGCGTGCGTGTGTGTGTGTGTGTGTGTGTGTGTGTGTGTGTGTGTGTTAAATGTATATGTATGTGTGGGAGTGTGGAGACCAAAAATTGACATCACGTATCTTTTTCAATTGTGCACCACTTACTGTTTCAAGTAGGATCTCTTACCAGCTGTGAAGATCACCATTTTTCGATACACTGGCGAGCTAACAAGATCCCACCCCCAATCTTCCAGCCTCAGCTCCCTAACGCCAGAGTTATATTTTACATATGTGCAGCAATGTACCTGGCTTTTGCCTGGGTGCTGCAGGACCACACTCATACTTCATCCTTAGGCATCAGTGCTCGGCCTATTAAGACGTGTCCCTAAACCTTCAAATTCTCTTCTTTAGCACTGTTTTATGACTTTGATCAAAACTGTCTTCAGAGGAAGAAATCAAAACAAAATTCCCAAACCAACCCAGAGATATCTTCTATAGGGATGTCTCTACTCACTATGGAGTACCACAGGCCTGTAGTAAGATCACACCAACATACAAGGAAGCATATTAGATTAGCCATTTAAAGTGTGATATTAAGATGATGTCGGGAAACTTTGATTAGAATCAAATTATTTTGCAGGTCCCATTGCAAAGTAATATATTCCAGAGTAGGAAAAAAATTATGCCCATCCTTTCAGGGTCTCATCTGAGTCTATGCATTAAATTGATATAAGAGACACTAATGGGAGGAGGCTAATACAAGGTACAGGAGTCATCCTTAAAAAGCTGAGGCCCCATAAGAAACTGCAGGACTCTTGGTCCTAAAGGAGACACCTGCACTACCAATCTTCATCTCAAGATTCAAGGGTTCTTACAGAAGGAAGACCAAAAAGCTTGTAAGAGCCAGAGGCTGTGGATGACTACAAGCAAACAGTATTTCCCAGACACAACAGGGAGGTTGCACAGATGAACCCACAGTAATTGTGACAGCATGTACAACCAGACAAAAATCACAGTACGGAGAGGGCAAACGGACACAGAATCCTACCCCTAACTGAGTAACTAGTGGTAATTGATATCTCTTATAAGAAGGGACAATTGGTTTTCTTTAGGTATGTGGCCCCCAATAGTTCCACCATTCTCCAGTGGACAGACACACACTGAAGAATATATGGGTAGTATATATACATACATTGTATTTTTCAAATAAGTCATAAAAGTGTTTTATAAAAAGAAGTAGAGACTCAAAGAAGCAGTGAAAGTCGGTTCCTTGTATGCTTAATGAGACAAGGAGAGGTCAACTCTGTCAAATGTGTCTACAGTGCAGAGCTTAAAAAGAGAAGTAACTATAATAAAGCCTGCACAGTATTTTCTACATCTCAGCTTCTAATCTTAGAAAATAAGGTTGTTGCTTTTCCTGGTAGCAAAGGAAGAATGTTTCCATGTGTGTTTCTTCAGCCTCTCCTCCATCAAATACCACAAAGGTCAATGTAATCAACTTGCAAACGCTGTTTTTCAAGTGCCATTTATGTAGTTAGAGCAAGAATAGTATATTTTTAACTGTTTCATATATATTCACCTGCACATATTATAGTGAGGATGAAATAATCTGAAGTTCCCAATTAACATAACACGGATAAATATCATTTTGCAATAGTAATGGTTACTTCGTGGGTAAAATTGACTACTGTGAAGGTGCTGAGTGATTAGGGGAAAAATAATGAAGCTATGGTTTCACCTGCCTGTAAGCTTTCTTCTTCCTATTTCTGATTTCCATTATAGGGCTCTCCCATCACTGCTGCCTTGTCAATCAACTTTCTCTCTGGTGTGGAATTATCTCCATAGGACACCAAGAACTTTTCACTGTTACTAGAACACAGACCACTAATAATGTTTAAAGATTCCAGTGTTGGCACATCCTAAAGCCACCCTGTGGTATGTTTTTACCTCCATGAACTGAGATGGAATTTAATAATTAGTTCAAAGACTGGACGAGGGAAGGGATTGTGGGATCCTACCTTTTACTGTTATTCTAGGAGAGTCAGGGTTATAGCCTTGTTGTGTACCCACTGCTGAGCCCACCAGGCTCCAAAAGATAGCCACAAAACTATGGTCATATGAACGTCTCCGGTTAACAAAGTGAATCACAAACCAAAATAAACAGACAAGAATACTAGAAAGAGATTTGTAGGAAAGAGAATAAGTAGATAGGGGCAGGAGGGAGGAACAAGGGTGAAAACGAAACGAATTAGTCTGTGTTGTATGTGAGTGTGTATATTTATAAAATTTTCAAATTTTATATAATAATGGTTAAGTAGAAGAAAAATTAACTTCATCAAAGACAAGAGAAGGTTTTTGCAAGAAGGAGGAAAAATATTCACTGTCCATTTAGAAAGATACCACAGTCCTCAGCATCAACGTTCAGTTGTGTGCCTGTAGTTCAACCCCAGGAGATATGGGTTATAACTGCCACTGCAAGTTTCACTGATGTCTTTTTTTTCCAGGCCATGCTGGGATTTGATGCCCTGAATCTTAACCCAGGCTATCTACCATGCATGTCTACCATCAACAAAGACTGTCTGACATGCATGTCTACCGTCAGCCTGGACTGATGTCCCAGGCAACACTGGAATCTAAACCAAATGCAGACACTGTGTTTACTCACTCTTTCAAGAAAGGTCCACCAGAATTAGAGATACAATTCCCTAGACAGTTTTACATATTCGCGTTCACATCACCATCCCTTCATGACAAAACACCTGAAGAAACTAGAAGTAAAAGACACACACCTCAACATAAAAACGTTGTATGCCACAAACTCATGCTGAACGCTATAGTGACAGTGTTTCCTCTAAATTCTGAAATAAGACACAGACTTCTTCCCACTCTTACTGAATATGGTGATCAAAGACTTAGCTATAGCAATAAGATAAGAGAAATAAAGGGATAACAGCAGGTAAGGAAGTAAATTATCATTTTTTTGCAACATCATAGTCCTATGTTAACAGAACATCACACAAGAAAGGGCTTAGAGCTGACCATCACTTTCTACAAGTCACAGAATACAAAAATCAACATGCAAAATCAGTAGCTTTTCTATATAACAACAGCTAACTTACAAAGAAACAAATTAGAGGGGAAATCCTATTTGCCACAACTTCAGAAAAATTAATACCTAGGAAGAATAAACTTAACCAAAGAGATGAAAGACTTTTACAATAAAAAATTTTTTAAACCTGAAGAAATAATATGAAAAAAAACACTAGAAAGTGGAAAGACATTCAATATTCAAGAATTAATATTTTGAAAATTGCATGTTACTGAAAACAATTTACAAACTCCATCCTCATAAGACTCCCAGTGACCTTCTTCACAGAACCAGAATGCCACCTTAAAATGCACATGGAAGTGCATACAACATGAAACATCAAAGCAGTCTGTGACAGAAATAATGATGCCTGGAAGTGTTCTAATCCAGGGCTCAAATTAAGTCACAGAAGCATGGTAATTGAAAACACCATGGTACTGGTACAAAAGCAGACAGACAGCTCAGCAGACTAGAAGAGAGGGCCCAGAAATAAACCCACACAGTTGCAGGCACTTAGTAATTGAAAAGGTTGTCAAAATATACATTGGTTAGAAGAGAGCTTTTCTGAGACTATGAATTTAGGAAGGGTAAACAAGGGAGGAGTTGGAGGCATATGGGAGGAGCTGGACAGAGGAAAGGGAAGGGGAAGTTGTGTGGTTATATTTTAATTTTTTAAACCGGTGCAGGGAAGGCTGATATCCACATGTAAAAAAATGGAAATCAAACCACACCTCTAACCATTCACGAAAGCAACTCAAACAGATCAAAGGCTTTAACCTAAAGCCATGAGCCTGCTGAGGGAAAATACTTTCTTCAAGACAGGGGCATTTTCTAAAAGGACTCGAACACCACAGAGAACACTCCCAAGAATTGATAAATGGGTGTATATGAAATTAAAAAGCTCCTACACAAAAGGAAACAAGTCATCAGAGTGAAGATTCACACACACACAATAGAGGAAACATCTTTTCTATCTATGCAACCAGCAAGGGATTAGTATCCAGCATGTATTAAGAACTACAAAAAGTAAATAATGAGATCGCAAATGTCCAGTCAATAAACAAGGTAATGGATTGAACAGATGGTTCTCCAAAGAAGAAACACAAATGACCAATAAATACTGGAAAGGGTTGTTTCAATGTACTTAGCCATTAGGGAAATACAGATTAAAACTGTTTGGAGCTTCTACCCAGGTCAAAAATGTCTGTTATCAAGACAGCAAATGTTATTGGGGACATAGGGAAAGACAATTCCTTATTCACTGCAGATGGAAACTTGAACCATAACTATAGAAGCCAGCATAGATATTCCTCAGCAATCTGGAAGTAGAACTGCCTTGCAACCAGATATATACCCAAGAGACTCTATGTCAGAACACCACAGAGATACTTGCTCAAGAAATGGAACCAGCTAATATGACCATGAATGGACAAAGAAAATATAATACCTATACAAACTGGAATTTTATGAAGCCATACAGAAAATTGAAAGATAATGGATACAACTGAAAATATTCTGTTAAGCAAAATATCTGGACTCAGACAAATGTTATGTGTTTGTTTCCTGAAAATGTAAATTTTAATTTTTTCTGCATGTGCATTTTTTTATTTTAATTTTAGTTTTTCCTTTTTATTTTTTATTTTTTTAAATTAGAGTTTATTCACTTTGTATCCTTCCTGTAGCTCTCTCCCTCCTTCCCTCCCAATCTCAGCCTCCCTTCCCCTTCTCCACCCATTTTCCTCCCCAAGTGCACTGATGGGGGAGTTCTTCCTCCCCTTCCTTCTGACTGTCTCTGACATGAACTGATTGGCCTGCTCTTTGATCACCTCCCCCTGAGGGGGAGCCGCCTTACCAGGCCACAGAGGAAGACAATGCAGCCACTCCTGATGAGAAAATGTAAATTTTAAATTGTGTATGTTTATGTATATGCATTTGTGGATATGTGTGTATGTGTGTGTAGGTCATGGAACTAGAAAGGGATAGTGAGAGAGGAGAGAGAGACTTTAACAGTTGTAGGAAATACAGAAGACAATACATGTAATAATATATGTAAGAAGAAGGCAAAATGAGAACAAAGTATGATGACACATTGGTATTGAAATATAGTAAATTTTTCTAAGAATTTCTAGATTATTGTGAGTCAAATTTATATCTATCCACTAGCCTTGGTGTGATTCTTCTACTCTCTTGTGATCCCAAGAGTTAGGATTGCACTAAGAGCAGGAGAAAGACCATGAAAATAAATACCTGGTTGCTCAAGAGCTGGCTCTGTGGTTAAGTGCACTTGCTGCCTTTTTAGAGAATCCAGGTTCGGCTGGTAGCACCAACACGGTGGCTAACAACCCTTCATAGCTACAGTACCAAAGAATATAGCGTCCTCTTCTGGCCTACCAGAGCACTGCACATAAATGATTCACTGTCATACCTGTAGGCAAAACACATGAAATCAAAATAAATGTCTTTTTCAAACTCTACAATAGAGATGGCTGATGTGTTGCACACTGTGAATCACACACACATACATACACATAGAGAGAGAGGCTAAAACAGAGTTGAGTCTTTTCTATTTTTAAAGCAATAAATTCTTGATTCATAAGAAGACAAAAAGAGAGTTAAATCTGTGAAGCAAAGGCACATTCATTAGGCATGTTCTGCTAAGTGTTCTTTATGTAAATTTTCAGTTGAATAATATTCTGGCAATGGCCAAAGAGTCCTGAGATTATAGACCATCTAATTTTTAAAATATTCAAATTCCTATTACCATGATAAATCATAATGTTTCTAAAAGTGTGACTTACTCACACTTGGCAGCAGAATAATCACCAGATTAAGAGTCTTAAGCAATTTTATAGACATAATAATGTTTAATAACTCTTCAATAATAGGTCAAGAATTCTGAACCTTGGCTTTTAATCCATATTACTCCAGAAAACTATTATTAGCCAAGGATATAGAATATTAAATTTTCTTTTCTGAAGTTGTCAAGGAGAGTTTATTGTTGACTCTACTGCCAGAAATAGTAACTGACTACAAAACATAGCCTCTCAAACAGTAAACAAAGGAGCTTGAACTATTGCTCACAGTGGCTCTCATCAATTAATTTTATTTTCAAGTAGCTTAGAAAATCAGTTCATAGCACTTGATGTATAGAAAGTGCGCTATGTAAAAGACAAATTTAAAATCATACAATTCATTGTTGGTACCATACAAAATCGACCACAATAAGAAAAACACAAATAAACAACAAGTTTACTAGAATTTAATAGGTGGCTTTAAAAGTATGGCTCTTGGGCCTGCGGAGAAGACTGGTGTAAGAGTGTTTGAGGTGGCCTGAGCACTCAGACAAAGAGGTGCTGCCTCAGCCAATGACCCCAGCACTGGAAGGCAGAAACAGGAAACACCCTAAGGATCATTGGTCAATCAGCTCAACCAAAATAATGGGGAGCTTCAGGTTCAAGTGAGACCCTGTCTCAAGAGAAACAGAAGGGCAGAGGAAGACGCCAGAGTTCCCCTGTTGTCTCTGTATGCATGCACACAGATGCACACACCTAGATATACATGCATACATATACAAACAACCGAGAGAAAGAGAATCTTTTTTACGTATGACTGCCTAAAACAGTTGTGTTTCATTCTTCAGTGATGACCTGGTGGATCTGGCTCTGAGTTCTTAAATTCAGTGGCCATATTCAGATACAAGCTTTGAAGCAACTTTTCAACATGGCAGATGATTTTTCACCAGCAGTGACTTTACCTGAACAAATGAAGTCCACAAATAATCTAGCCCACTCTCCTACTTTTTAGATAGCTCATACATTTCATAAAGCAGGAATGAAGAGGCCATCACGAGAGCACATCAATCTATGCCTCAAGACTCCCAATGAAGAGAAAGTGGGATTTCTGGATGCATCAGTCTATAATGTAAAGATTTTTTGTTCTGTTTTTTTTTTTTGTTTTGTTTTGTTTTTTTTTTTTCATCTCAGGGGCACAGCTGAGAGATTGTTTTACTGCAGGTGATATGTCAGCACGTTACTTACCCATCACACTGCCAACCTTGAGAGGGTCCCCTTGTCATTACTTATAACTGCCAATTTACAAGATGGCCCAGTAGGGAATGAAAGAACCAACTGGAACAAGCAGAGGTTTTGCTACACATGCTGCCTGTCTACTGAGTGAAACACAGGTGATGAATCTTAAATAGGAAGGAGCAACCCAAATACTTTTCTTTTCAGGTCGCTGACACCACAGGCCTGAGTGATGGACACTGGGCCCTGGGGTCAGTGTTCATGGAGTGCCCTGGACCAGCTGTTCTGCATGAACGCTGAGAGAAAGGGCTTGATTTAATTGCACTGAGACTTGCTTACCATATTAACTGGTTCAAATTACTTAGAGGTTTTCTTTCTCAGTTTACAGTTTTGAGTTCAAATTGCAGGGAAGATACAACCAATTAGGCAGAGTCATTGCTGCAATGCTAGGGGACACATGTAAGATTAACCCTGGTAGCTAGACCAGTCTGAAGTAAGTGTAGTAAAGAAGGAAGAGGAAGGCTTCATCTTTGTGGTATTTCATGTGTGATCTTCACCTCTCTCCAGCCATGACTTTGTGCGTGGGCAGTTCCGGTTAGAGATTGCTCAGAGTATAGTAGAAGGCTCATCTGTTCACCCTGGTCTTACTTTGCTTTGACCTGAGTTAAACTGGTTCTTGCAGCTGTTTGAAAACTATGCTTAGGGGAGGGAGTCTGTAATAGTGATCAGGGAGGGCACCGAAGCTAAAGAACGCCATTTATAACCATTTGAGAGGCCTGTTGACAGTGGAAGGTCGAAATTCTGCATTTTGAATGCCTTTCTGGGGACTAAGTCAGCTCCCTAATATGGCAGAGGGTTAAACCCAGTTTTGATATGACTTTAAAGTAAAATAGAATGACACAAGGACCTTTTGAAAGTCCCAATCACTGGGCCACCTCCCTAGGTATTCTGATTTAATTGGGTTAGGATAGAGCCCAAACATCAGACTTTCTTTTTTATTTCCACAGATCTTTCTAATGTGCAGCTAAGGCATCGATCCCCTGCTTTACTTCAAGAAAAGAAAGAGAAAAGACAGTCTCAGGGATGTGGAATGCTCTTTCCTATGAGGATAGGTCTACTGCTGTTTTGAAAGGACCCGTCACACCTTGGTGACACTGCCTCTGTCATATGATGAGGTTCATCAGCCTCAGAGATGCTGGCCTTTTGAATTCTTACCAGCACCCTCACCCCTATGAAATACATTAAATTGTGTAGTTATCTTAAACCCACCCACTCTCAGTGGTCCCAGCATAAACACATGTATATGTGCCTGACTTCTTGGTGGTCACAGAATGCACATATGTGTATGTTTCTGACCTAATGTATTAAAATAACCAGTGGTGTCTGTGAATATTCAGCCTTGAGAGATCTTGCAGAAAGAATGCCCATGGTGATCATTATAAAACTCACGGCCTTTCAAAAGTATACATCTTCCCTAATGTGCCTTAAATTCCCTTTTAAATTTGGCACTAAAGAGATTCTTCTATATCTAAAATTTGATATTCAGCCACAGTAAGGAAGGCTCCAGTTTTTAAGCTGACACAATCTCTTTGATAAAGTAAAGACTGTCAAAATTATATGTAGAAGCCCTAAGGCAGGAATAAAGACACTCTCCATCTTGGTGGTAAATAAAGTTCTTGACAGACAGTGTCTGGATGGAGGAAAAGAGTGGTCCAGCTGGAAATCTCATAGCAGTCATTCTTGCCATGGTGAAAAAAGTTTTCAGAAATGAAGGGAGCATAATTAGCCTCTATCAAACTGTTGGGGCAAAATCTTTCCTCTGTGGCACCAGCCTCATGGAACAGAGTGTTACATCCAGCACCATCTATAAGTTAGTTGCATTATGCAGTCTATGATAAGAAAAATGTTTGACATTCCATGCAGCCTAAATTGAGGGAGTTTGGCACATGAATTATGACTTAAGTAGGAAGGCAACCTCGTGGGAAGAGAGCAGTTTCGTCCATGCAAAGCAATTCAGCCCCCATAATTCCTCTGTTTCCCAAGTTTCACTGAGCTGATTGGACATGGTGAATGATTGAGTCTGGTGCAGGCCATACATTATTATTTGAGAATTATAATTGATGTCGGATATTAACACATTACTCTCAAAAATGTATTTGCCCTTCAATTTTGTGGAGTAAGCATGAAATGTGGTGTTAGAAGTTATATGGTCTGTCCCTAAATTTTCAAATAAGTAATGATGACTAGTTGTCTCTGGATCTTCTTTTATCATCTGAAAACAATAAAGTTCTATTTGCTGAAGAAATTATTCACTGGTTTATTCAATAAAGACTCATTAGCTCCAATGTGATTCTGCACCTTCCAGGCACTGAGACAGATAATACACTGACCTCATCTACAAAGTACATAGTGTAGATTATTAAGGAGATATTGACTCTTCTGTGCTGGGAGTGCAACAGCAGAAACATGAGCTATCATTATAAGACAGAGACTAAGAATTTGGAGAAGGGAGGTAATAATCACATTGCAAATTGCTAAAAACAACTATGCTGTCATGCATATACATGCACATATTAATTCTGTGATTTGAAAATTGAAAACAAAGAGTTCAATAATCCCTATGGTTTAAATTTTTCCTCCTGAACCTTACCGAAGAGGAGAGGAAGGGTTGTAGGAGCGAGAGGGATGAAGGACACCAGGAAAACATAGCCTACAGAATCAAATAAGCAAGGCCCGAAGGGGTTCCTAGAGACTGCAGCAACAACCATGGAGCCTGCATGGGTCTGCACTCTGTCCTCTGTATATATGTTGTGGTTGTTTAGATTGAGGTTTTGTGGGACTCTTAACAGTGGGAGTGGGTGTGTCTCTGACTCTTTTGCCTGCTCTTGGGACCCATTTTCTCCTATTGGGTTGGCTTGTCCAGCTTTGATATGAGAGTTTATTGGATTTTGTTCAGTTGATGTCCCTGGTAGGACTGCTCTGGATCAAGAAGCAGTGGATCTGGGGAAAGGGGCAGATGAGTAGGGCTGAGAGGAGTGTAGGGATGTATTGTACCAGAGAAGAATAAAGAAAAAGAAAAAAATAAATGTTTCCCCCTAACATTTGCATATTGGAAAATTCATCTTTAAACTCATATACTAATGGTAATTGAGGGTGTGGCTTTTGGGAAATAGTTAACACTAGCTAAGGTCATGAGAATGTGAACCACGTGATGGTGTTAGCGGTCGTATAAGACATGGAGCACACCTGCTCTGTCTTGGCAGAAAATGAATTCCTCTTCTTTATGATGCAGAAATATGGCCCTTACCATCTAATAACAGAAAGCTTTCAGACTACACAGCTTATAGAACAGTGAACCAAATAAGCTTGATAAGTTACCCAGTCTCAGGTATTTTGTTAGTGCAACAAAAACTAGGTCACAAAGTAACAAATCTACATGGATCAGTAAATTGCTGTCTTCTGTGAATAAGTTGCAAGAGTTTTTCTGTAAGTTCTGACCTTTGAGACCTGTCAGATACTCCATCAGTATCACAGAATACTATCCAATAAGCAGCTACTTTTCATAGTGCACTATGTGGCTCTGTACTAGAAACTATCATGTTATTGCAGATTAAATTCAATCATTATTGAATGCCTACCATATGTATGGCTTTGTCTATATACTGGCTAGATGAGAATGACTAAGACATTGTTCTGCCTTTGATAAGGAAATTTTGTAAACAAACAAATTAAGGAATTATAATCACTGTAGGAGGGGATAATTAAACTGATATTCAGCTTGATACGATTTAGAATTAACATGGAGACATAACTCCAAAAGGAGACCACCAACAGAGCCATAAAAACTGAGCCCTGGAGGGCCTAAAGAGAATGATACCCCAACCAAGGACAATGCATGGAGAGGACTTAAAACCCAGACTCAGATGTAGCCCATAGACTCAGTCTGTAAGTGGGGTCCTTAGTAAGGGAAGCAGGGACTTTCTCTGGCATGAACTCAGTGGCAGGCTCTCTGATTACCACCTCCTGGGGGTGGTGGGAGGAATGGTGCAGGCTTGCTAGGCTACAGAGGAAGACAATGCAACCAGTCCTGATGAGACCTGATAGGCTAGGGTCAAATAGAAGGGGAGGAAGACCTCCTCTATCATTGGACTAGGGGAAGGGCATAGGAGCAGAAGGGTGAGATTGGGAGGCGATCAGGGAGGGGGACACAGCCAGGATACAAATTGAATAAATTGTAATAAATGATAATAATAAAAAATTTTAAAAAATAAATTCAAGACTTTCTAGAATTAAATGAAAAAGAATACACAGCATATCCAAATGTATGGGACACAATGAAAACAGTGCTAAGAGGAAAGCTCATGGCACTAAGTGCGTACATCTAATTTAATGGACATATTTCATACTAGCCACTTAATAGCATGCCTAAAGCTCTAAAACATAAAGGAATCATCACACCTGAGAGTAGATGTCAAGAAACAATCAAACTGAAGGCTAAAGTCAATAAAATAAAAACAATGAGAGCAAAACAAAGAATCAGTAAAACAAAGAATTGGTTCTTAGATAAAATCAACAAGATATACAAACCCAAATTCAAATTAAGAAAAAGGCAAAGAGAGAATATCTACACTAAGAAAATCAGAAACAAAAAGTGGGGCATAACAACAGGTGCTGAAGAAATACAGAGAATCAGAAAAGTATACTTTAAAAACACCAAATTGGAAAATAAAAAAATAATAATAATCTTATCAGTAATTAATACCAAAGTTAAAACAAGGTAATATAATCAATTTAAAAATACATATAATCCCTAGTAAAATAGAAGCAGTCATTAAAAGTCTGTGAATAAAAAAAGCCCAGAGCCAGATGGTTTTAGAGCAGAATTCTACCAGAATTTCAAAGAGTTAATACCAATACTCTTCAAATGATTCCACAAAATAGAAACAGAAGGAACATTGCCCAGTTTATTTTATCAGGCCACAGTCACTCTGATACACAAACCACATAAAGATTCAACAAAGAAAAATAATTATGAATCAATTTTCTCAAAAACATAGATGCAAAAAGTACTAAATAATATCCTTGCAAACCAAATTCAAAGACACATCAAAAACGTCACCCACCATGATCAAGTAGTCTTCATTCTAGAGATGCAATACAAGGATCGTTCAACAAACATAAGTTGACAAATGTAGTCTGCCATATAAACAAATTGAAAGAAAATAATCACTTCATTAGATACTGAAAAAGCCTTTGACAAAATCTAACATCCCTTCATGATAAAAGTTATGAAGAGACCAGGAATACTGCAAGGATACTTGCTCAACCATGTCATCGTGACTTTATTCATAATAGCCAGAAATTGGAAACAACTTAGATATCCTTCAACTGAAGAATTAATTTTTTAAAATGTGGTACATTTATACCATGGAGTATTACTCAGCTATTTTTAATGACAGCATAAAATTTGTAGATAAATGGATAAAATTAGAAAAAAAATCATCCTAAGTGAAGTAACCCAGACACAGAATATGTGTTCACTTATAAATGGATATTTGATGTTCATTAAATGATAACCAAGCAACCATCCATAAACCCAGAGGGATTAGGTAAAGAAGAGGGGTGTAGGCAGATATGCATGGATCTCCCTGGGAGGGTGAAAAAACAGATTTTTACTGGGGGCACTGGGGTGATTAAATGGGAAGGAGGATTGGATGTAGGGAGAGAGTGCAAGAAGACACATCTGGAATTGGGGAGTACTTAGGGGGTGGTATGGAAACCTAGTTAGTGGAAACTTCCTGGGATGTATGAAAGTGATCCTAATGAGGACTTGTAGTAATGGGGCATATAAAGTTTCAACTGGACATATCTTGTAGCCAGGAAAGGTTTTCAGTGGTGGGACTGAATTGCATTCATTTGATTTGTTGGGCAAGAGGGTCCCATGGAAATTTCCAAACAACCCAGATTATTGCTAAGACAAAAGTTGCTCTCCACAAACCAACAGCAGGACCCAGTTTGGCCAGGAGAACACCCATACAACTCGTTGAACATGGAGAAGCTGAGCTCGTGCCTACATGGAGCCTTTACCCCTTAGTTCTAGTCTCTTGGTGTGAGATGGTACTCTTTAAGTTACCAAAAGAGAAATATGGAAACCAACCCTGCCACAAAACCTTTGACTTACAATCTGTCTTACCTGCAAAATATGCTAGAGCGGGGGTAGCACAGTAGCCAACCAATGTCTGATTTGACGTAAGATGCACTCCAAGAGAAGAAACCCATCAACAATGCTTGGGTAATCAAGAACCAGAGACTAGATAACCCAAAGAACTGAGATAAATCCAAACTACTGATCTAAAAAAAAAAAAAAAAAAAAAAAAAGGAGTATCAATAAAATGATACTTTTGTTCTGCTTTACTCAAAGATCGGTACCTCATCCAGTAATCACCATCAGAATGTTCCAAGGCCTCTCACTCTCTGGCAGCAGATGAAAACAGATGCAGAGACCCACAGACAGGCATTCTGTGGAGTCTAAATGGGAAGTCTCTATTAAATCCCTCCCCTTCGAGCTCAGGGAACCCGAGGAAGATAAGGTGGAAAGGTTTTAAGAGCCAGAGGTGTTAGAGGACAACACAATTACAAGGCCTTCTGAATCTACTAAGAAAGGTATGTATGAGCTCATAAAGACTTAAGCAGCAAGACTACATAAGTCTGCACCATATCCTCTGCATTTTTATTATAACTTTTAGCTTAGTATTTTCATGGGACTGTGAGAATGAGTGGGTTTTTGAGTTTTGTGCCTGCTCTTTACACTCTTCCTCCTGTAGAGCCGTTGTGCCCAACTTATATATGAGTTTCCTGCTCCAATTTATTATATTTATTTTGTTGAGTTTGGCTGTTATATCTTAGAAGCCTGTTCTTTTCTAATGAGAGACAGAGAGAGAGTTGATCTGGAGGGGAGGGAAGTAAAGAGAAACTGGGAGGAAAAGAAGGAGGGGAAACTATTTTAAAAAGAGAGAAAGTAGTTTATTTCCCCAGTGAGACTCCCTTGGAGAAAACCAAATTTTCTTTTCCAAATGTTTATCATTTGGAGACTGCTTCTGAGTTAGGGAAGAGGACATTTCCCCTTTTAGCTCTAAGACCCCATCTGGTGCAGGCCCTATGTACCTGCCTAAGTCTCTTGAGTTCCTATGTAAATCAGTCCTGTTGATTTAGATGGCTCTGTTGTTGGTGGGTTTTTTTTTTTGGGGGGGGGGTCTTCCATCCCTTCTGGCTCTTACACTCTTTCTGTATCCTTTTCTGCAGAGTTCCTGGAGCCATGAGAGGAGGGATTTGTTGGAGACATCTTATTTAGGGCTGAATGTTTCAAGGTCTCTCACTCTCTGTATAATGTCTGACTGATTGTGTTCCCATATACTGCAGGAAAAAGTTTCTATGGTGATGGCTACGCAGGGCACTGATTGATGAGTGGAGCAGATGGCCCTTAGTAGTCATTTTATAACTACATTTTTTTTTCTTAGAACAATAGTATTTGCTTTTACCCTCTGTTCCTGGGCTAGCTAGTCTGTTTATTGGTCATGAAAGCAGTGTTGAGTATCAATGTTATCTTACTGAGTAGTCCTTAAATCAAATTATATACTTGTTGGTCACTCCCACAAACTTTATGCTACCATTATACTAGTTTACCTTACACTACTGCAGGACACTATTGTAGATCAAAATATTTATGGCTAGGTTGGTGCTAAGATTTTTTTATTTTAGTAGTGTGCCTTGCTATAGGGTTGCTATAGGGCTGAAGGCTCTATGTAGGCACCAACTGGACTTCTCCACACTCACCCATACCCAAGCCACCAAGGTCGTCTATACTGTGTTGCTCAGATGAGGTGCAGGCTGGCTCTCCCAGTGCTGGAGCTGGAAGGGTTGGGGGAGACTGCTCTCTTGAGTGTTGCAGCCAGTGAGGGACTGGCCCAGCTCTGCACAGCCCTTAGACATCAACATGGTTCCAGGAGGCAGCCCAGACTAGGGAAGTCTGTATGACCTTTAATCATAATATGAACCACAGACATGGACCCTGACATGGCCCTCAGTGGGAACATGGGCTGGGAATTCACCATAGCCTCAGGTGGCAGGGCAGGCTGCTCACATCAGGCTATCAGGTAGGCCTGCAGAGACCGATACTCCAACTAAGGACCATGCAAAGAGAGGACCTAGACACCCTGTTCAGAGTAAGCCCATTGGCTGCTCAGTTTCCAAGTGGGTTTCTTAGTAAGGGGTACAGTGACTATCTCTGACATGAACCCAGTGGCCTGCTCTTTGATCACCTCCCCCTGGGGGGAGGGGAGAGTGCAGCCTTGCCAGGCCATAGAGGAAGATGATGCAGTCAGCCTTGATGAGGCCTGATAAGCTAAGGTCAAATAGAAGAGGAGAAATTCCTCCCCTATCAGAGGACTAGGGAAAGGTCATGGGGGAGAAGAGGGAGGGTGGGTGAAACTGGGAGGAGAAATGGAGGGAGCTACAGGGAGTATACAAAGTGAATGAATTGTAATAAATAAATATATAAATAAAATTAAATAAAAAACCTTTTCTCAAGCTTTTTGAGACATGCTATTCTAAGAGTAATATAAATTTCTAAGTCAATCACTTTGCTAAAATTTTCTGCAATGGGGTAAAATAATAACACAGAAATTGAAATGTATTATGCTTATAAAAGGACTATTAAGACAACATCTCAAAGCTGCAGGAAGCTGAAAAATTATACAAATTCTAACAACATCAGGAACAAACATAAACACCTTTCCTACATGAAAACATATGGGTAACGTGTATGTGTGTAGAGACCCCAGTTGTCTTGGATAGAGTTTGACATCCTCCATAATGGTATCTGATCTATAAGTGAAATGACAAGGATTGTTTTTTTTTTTTTTAATTTTGTCTTTAAACTAGTTGTTTTAGACAGCTCCAAAAGACCCTGCATGACCCCCAAAAAAAATTTTAATGGGATATCAGCAATAAGAAGCTGAGCAGATTAAACATTTGGAATCATTATTTTCTGTGTTCAAATCTGTAAGAATCTATATCCAGGCAACACAGAACACATCCCCATGAGCCCACTTCTTTTACATTCAATAGACATCAGTATTGCAAATATTATTTAAAAGAACTTACAAGTGCTGGTTAATCTTTAATGACCATCACTGTCTCCTAGGTGAAGAAGGTTTAGAAAGAATTAATTTGGCTTTCTTAGCAAAAGTTCAATCCAACCCAATACACAAGCGTTACCTTGAGATATTACTATAAGCAAGGCAAAGATAAAGCATAATCCAGGATTGTGTGTTATGTATAAATTATTTAGAAGATAAGACAAATTTATAAATGATCAGGGTTGTGTAAATGAGGAGAAAGAATAAGCACAAAGGGTAATTACCATAAGCTTAGGCTAAGTCCTGAAGAACTGCAAAGGAAAGGAATTACACTGGCTTAAAAAAAATCAGAACACTTTCTGGAAATGATAGTTTTTGAGACTGTACAAAGTTCACAACCACAGCTGGGGAGACAGGCATCTCAGGAAACATGAAATCAAATACAAAATAGAAAAAGAAAAAAATATATACATGGCACACAGAAAAGCCATTGTGTTTCTATCAAATCCTTTTTAATACATGAAACTGTTAATTGAAGTTTTATCTTAAAACTTTCAGACATTACTTTGAAGATAATAAAATTTTTTTTAAAGAGTGAGTAGGAAAAAAATTCTAGAAATAACGCTGTGGTTCATATCTAAGCAATGAGTAGGGCTTGTTTGTGAAGCAAGTGGCCAGAGTTGAGATCAAAGTACAGTCTCTATCGCTCAGGAGAACAGTAATGATGAAAGATATTTCAGGCAAGAAGGTGGTGACAATTTTTTAAGAATTTTATTTTTTTCAATAGGAAATTGAAGTTTATTTAATATACATAAGTCGCATCTCATGCTGAGAAAGTGAAAATGTTATTTACATAAAACAATAGAATATGTCCTATCAATATGTTAATGCAGTTTGAGCCCCAGGACTCAGGCCTGGATTCCAGCACTTGCGTCATTTAACCGTTTTCCCAAGAGCTATACTGAAGGGCAGCGCTGGCAGTGTACCGGTACACACCCCTCAGATGCACGGTTTGCGATCCTTGGAGGAAGGCAGTCTCTTCAACACACATGCCAGTTCCTGAGCCTTTCACTTCAGGGTCCTCAACAGTTTCCTCTTCGGAATCAAATTCCTGACTACCCGGTAATTCCAAGTTATCCAGAGGTTCATTTCTCAGCCTCTCCATTACCTCTGCCATGCACTGAACGTGTTCTGCTGCTGCTGCCAACTCTTCGTTCTCCCTTTCAGGCAGGCAATCGCGCTGTCCTTTTGTTCAATTTCTTTATGAAGTTGCTCGTTTTCTTTAAGTGCTTCAGAGAGAGCTTTTCTCAGTTTTTCCGCCACTTCTTTCCAATACTGAGAAGATGGCTTTTCTTTAATCATAAGATCAAATGCTTCCCGGGTAACATCTCCAACATCTTTACTTTCATTAGCTCCTGGACCAGAGCTCGAAGTCTTAGATGTTAACTGGTCATTCCAAAGCCTCCTTTTGGACAAGCCTTTCAGCAACTCATTTTCTCTGCCAACAAGAGATCCAGCTGCAGAAGGCTGAATCATCTTCAGCGTTCTCCTTGGGACAGGACTATTCTTCAGATTCTCTTGGGCTCCTTCCTGTTGCTGCTTCATACTGGCATTCATTTTCAGAGACCACGGGGCTCTGTTTCCAGCGAGTATAAGAGCAGAACAAGGCCCTGGCACCACGCTGGACCCAGCCGCGCCAGAATGACCCAAACCTGTGGACTGACACGCCAACCGCAGAATTTTATTTTATTTTTTTTAACTTTAGGGATGAGACCACAGATAGCTGGAGGAGGGGGTTCCATGGACTAGCATATAAAAGGCAATAGCAGGGAATATAGATTGACAGTCCTCAGTGTAACTGAGCCTCAATCAATCAAGGCAGCATGCTCTGAAAAACAAAAACAAAACAAAACAAAACAAAAAAACAACAACAAAAAAAAAAAAAACACTGATACGTTATGGCAACCACGGCAGAAGTGATTATTAAGTCAATGACCCTTAAACATCACCAAAGACCCACTGGTCCCCTTTCTTCCTTCTTACTCTCATAGAACCAGGCCACAGATAAGACCAGACACACTTGCATGCTCCTCGGGGCCTTTCTCTTAGTAAAGGTTGTTTTTGCCTAACAACCTATGTGCATCTGTGCATTTCATTGTACAAAGACACAGGAAGCTGGAGAGGTCAGCATCTGTAGCAACATGACATCACTAGGTCTATACAACAAACACCAATGTTCGGCTGGAGCTCAGTTGTACACAGTGGCTAAGCTGTCAGACTCTCAGTCAAGCCTGCACCATGACACAGCTCCCTGTATTTCAATAAGAATCAAGAGTCTCAAATGTCCGGGAGGCTGACCTACAATAACTCAGCATCACTTCAAACTAGAATTCGGGTCACCTCCCCCCACTTTTTTTTCTAGTTTCTCTGAGTAGAAAAGTAAAAAGGGTTGCTCAAAACACGGGCCAACCTGCACCTTGCCAGTGCAGCGCATTAAAGATGGACCTGGATGTGTCGACCCTGAGGGTGTGAGCAGGAGAGAGTTGGCCCTGCGACTTCTCTGCCATATGGCTGCATGGGTGAGAGGCAGATGCTCTCCCCTCCCTTGCCCCTTGCCACCTATGGCAGGAGGGAAAGCCGGCCCTGTCCCTCACTCGCTGCAGCACTCCGAAGAGCGGGTCCTGCACCTCACTTAGGCAGCACAGTGGAGCTGGTTCTGGACATGGGGGTTGCCATCTGTGGCAGGTAGGAGAGCTGGCTCCTGATCGGGTCATGGGAGTGGGAAAACTGGTCTTGTCCCTCACCAGCTGCAGTAAGAGTGGGCTCTGTACCTCCTCCTGCTTGGGAGGAGGAGTTGCTGGTGAACTGGCCCAATGGCATGATAGCAAAAGAGCTGTTGAGCTTCCCAGCTCAGATACCCCTCAGACCCAGATCCAGGACTTTGAGTTGACCCACCCGACTATCCACCCCATTGATAAACAGCTGGAGTGCATGAAGAGGCCCTTCCTACAGATCCAAAACTGCAGGATCTCCTGATTCAGGGCAAGAACAGGGTATCTGAGAGGAATCCCAATGAGGTTCCAGTATTGGTAGAGAAAGAGGAGTCAGAGGCCTCAAACCAGACCGACAAGTCATTGCAATGACATTTGCAAGCAAAGAAGTGTGGACAGAATGGCATACTCCTGGATATAATGTGACACACTACAGCTTTCACAGAGACATTTTTTCTCTGTTTGGAGGGGGGTTGTAAGGGTGGAGGATGGTTAATAGGGGAGGGGAAGATGAATGGGATTAGGGTGCATGATGTGAAATTCACAAAGAACCAATAAAATGGTAAAACAAAACAAAACAACAACGAAAACTTCATGGGCCAAAGTTCTACAACAGGAGCTGAAATTTAACAGTTCCTTAACCTAATGTTTTCTCTCTATATCTATCTTTCTTTCTTTCTTTCTTTCTTTCTTTCTTTCTTTCTTTCTTTCCAGAAAAAAATACCTTACACTTAATGGCATCTTCCCAATTTTCCAAATCGGCTTCCTTTTGCTGACATAAATGCTTTTCATCAGCAAGCAGCCTGGATCTAAAGGAGATAAATAGGTGTCCTCCAGGGCTTGCTACAGGGCGGCCTCTGGGCATTACTGAATCCCCTCAATTATAAAGTGTCATTCCTGGGTGGTGACAGTGATAAGAAACAATCCTAAGAGAATGCAATCTGGGCATTTAAATTTGCGGTGACTAATTTGGCTGCCTCTATTTGCAGGATTTGACCAGCCTCTGCAGGTGAAAGGATTTGATTGAGCAGAGATCAACCATCTCCCCGGAGCCAAGCGACCTTGTTAAGCAACTTTGCTACATCTTTTATGCTCAGAGAAGCACGGATATTTTCTATTAACCTCTGAGGCAACAACAGATTTAGCCATTGCTTTTTCCTGTCTACTGCCCTCCCTTAGACCCTTCAGCAAGATGGCCCTCACTTTCCCAGTTTGCCACCTTGTCATGGGTGCTGTGTGAATGGAGTGCTGTACAAGAAGGCTCTCTACACACCTCTCTAGGCTTCCTTCTTGAAAATCTTATCTTTGTGTAAAACATCCAAATACAATTCTAAAGTACCTGAAGTAACAGACAAAGACTTGTTGTCCTCTGAGCCTTATAAAAAGGCTAACTAAATAGCTTTGTCAGGCTGAATCAAATCAGTGCAAACATATTTATTACAAGACAAAAAAAATGTATTATAACACCAGGTTCTGCATTGGTGCTGGGATTATGACAAGACATAATGCCTCCAAAAATAGAAAGTGCAACTTATAAAAGAAGCTTTGATGTAAGACTGGCATTCACAAGCCACCTTGACCTTGCTCTGAGCCTCATGTACATCATGGGGATAGTGGAGTCATGCCTTGGGGTCAGTGCACACTAAACGCCATTGGTGAAACTTCATTAGTTACTTTTCTCTTCACCCTGACAGAAACAACTTAATGGAGAAGGGGTTATTTAGGCTCATAATTCAGAGGAGCAGTCCATCCTGTTAGAGAAGGCAAGAGGTCAGGATAGATCTAGTGATGGCAGAAAGTGGAGAAACCCCAGTTGGAAATCAGGCCAAACCTTCAGGGCCCACTCCCACCACCCATGTTACAACCTCTCAAAACAGCCCTGCCATCTAGAGACCATGATAAATGTTTCACTGCATCTGTGCAAACTGTGACAATTCCCAAATATTAACTTCTTACTATTTTTGTTGCCAGAGGCAATTCTGTTTTTTATTTTAAAAAGCAGTCTTTGTGGGAAGCAGCAAAGAAAAGCAATAACCGTCAGGTGGCACACAGAGGACGATGACCTGGACATCTCTCCTTCAACAGCACATGTCTCGTCGTTCCTGGGACTCTCCTCTTAAGACGCTCCATTCAAATGTGCAAGACATGCTCAGAGTCTTCCGCCACTCTGGCTTGCACAGTCTTTCTACTTTCTCTTCCACATAAATCCCTGAGCCCTGAAGCCAGGGTTTTGATGAAAGCATCGCAATGAGGACTGAGTGCCCCAAAGTCTCTCATTGTCTGCACACTGTCCAGTTGCGGGTTTCTGTGTTCGTTCCCATCTATTGCAAGAAGCTTCCGTGATGACAGTTGAGCAAGGTCCTGACCTATGAGTATAAAAACATGTCATTAGGAGTCATCTTATTAGGACGTTACTTTACCAAAATAAGGAAACATCACCTTCCCGAAACCACATGACTGACACACATATAACCTCACAGAGACTGTGAATACATGCAAGAGGCCTGCTCAGGTTGAAACCAGACAAAAATCTCAGAATTGAGAAGAAGCAGACACAAAGACCCACTTTTAATCAAGAAGCTATTTGCAATTGGTACCTCCTGGAAAGGGGAAAATCACTGGGTATATAAACCATGCCCCAGGGCAGGACCCATTGCCAGGTGTAACTGGCCAATACAGAACAGGCTCCACATATTCTTATGTGGGGCTTTTTGTTTTGTTTCATTTGGGTATTTTTGCCTTGATGATTTTTTTATTCATTTTAATTTTTATTTATTGTTTTTTTTTTTATTAATTTTTGTTGTTTGGGGTTTCTTTTTTTAAGAGAGAGAGAAGGAGCATGAAGTTGAGTGAGTAGGGAGATTGGGAGAATCTGAAAAGAGTTGAGGGAGGAGAAGAATATAATCAAAATATAGTGTTTACAAAATTAAAAATAAAAAGATGAATAATTTTTTAAAAAGCAGTATCTTAATAACCTCGGCGATTTGTATGTGTGGCTATGGATAATCACTTCCATCCTTAGACACACTTTCACTGCAGCAGCACTACCATAGAGCACAGCTGTCTGCCTGTCTCCTGTGTCATTAGCATCTCCTCCAGCATAATCGGTCAGGGCCAGCCCTGGTCAGACCCTGTCTCAGCCCATTGTGCTGTAGAGAACAGCGGTAAACACGTTGTTCTGCTGAGCCTGCTGGGAAACATTCCAGCCTGGAGTCGTTGCTATGCTACTGAGAGAAGAGCAAGCTCGTGATATTCCCACAGCAACCAAACAACAGTGGCAGCACTCTGCTGGGATTCCTACCAGAACTACTAACAGGTACAAGGCTTCTTGGAAAATGTCTTACTCTCCTTGTAGCTTAGAGCTGGCACAAACATGATTAAGAAATGGTGAACATGATTCCTGATGGTAAGGAATTCTTTCAAATGTTTGTGATCTTGCTAGATTCAAGTGTTACTCTTTCTTATTGGCTTTGATCTACCATCTTATAGTCCAACACTAAAGGCATAAATCTATTTAAGTACAAGTTAATACTAAAATGGACAAAGAAACAATGCCTCACAGGACCTTCCACTGCTGTCTACACCAAAGACACGCTGAGTGCTTAGTAATTCTCCTGGCCCTACTCACGGAAGTATTTATGAAAAGTGGTCAGACTCAAGGCCTACCTACCATCCTGTATTACCTACTTTTCTGTAGCTGTGCAAATGACCAAGACAACTTACAGACTAGCTGTAGCTCTCAGCCTGTGGGTTGTGACCCCAAAAGACTAGCAGAAAACATAGATATTTACATTGTCAGAACATGGTCAAAAAATGACATATGGTAAGCAAAGCCTTGGAGAACTGTGAGAAAGTATCCAGGAAAGAAAAGGCAGAGGGCCTTTTACCACAGGTGCATTCTGTTTCCTGGATCGTTCTTGGATGTGATTCTGCACTTCCTGGGACAAACATTTACATTCAATTTATAAAACATGTTTATTCTTGTTGGATCAGAAGACAATTATAGGACACAATCTGATCAGTGTACACTGAATCTAGATATGGCCTTATGCCTTTCTTTCATGTTTTCCCTGATACAATTTCTAGTACTTGCCAGGCAATTGTGTTTAAATTTGTCTAGCCTGAGAAAGTTCTGGGAAAGGGCCACTTTGTTAATATTTAGTGTGTGCTTACTGATGGTTTATTCATATGTTTTTCTGAACTCAAACAACTTTCCTTGTATCATTGCTTTCTTTGTTACATTAGTGTATAAAAGTACACTGAAACAGAAGTAAGATTGTCTACAGTATCAGACTGGAGTCTACCATTCTCTTAAGTCTTCAGATCTCAGGTCCAGTAGACAAGGTCTACATCAGCCAACCAAAAAGTCAACACGCACTATGATGTATAACAACCACAAAATTACAGTTATGAAGTAGCAACAAAAATAATTTTATGGTTGGGTGTCATCACTACATGAAGAACTGCAGTAAAGTGTTGCAGCATTAGAAACGTTAAGAACCATTAAGGAAAGGATTTATTTTGGTTGACTGTATCCACCATGGCAAGATACTATGGAAACAATGGGCAAGCAGGACAGCAGGAGCATAAACTGACTGATCACACCTTCACACACAAATATTAAACAGAGAGTGAGTCTCAACATCTGCTTTGATACCCTGCTGGGTAGTTTTTCAGAGGCCCTCTGTGGTAGGCTCCTGTCCTGTTCCCTCTTTTCTCCCTCTTCTGATGTTTGGGCAGAGTACAGGGAATCTTATGAAAGAAGGAGGAGATAGAAAGACCTGGAGAGGACAGGCGCTCCACAAGGAGAACCAAAGTATCTGGGCACAGGGGTCTTTTCTGAGGCTGATACTCCAAACAAGGACCATGCATGGATATAACCCAGAACCCCTCTTCAGATGTATCCCATGGCAGCTCAGTGTCCAAGAGGATTCTCTAGTAATGGAAACAAGGAGTGTTTCTGACATGAACTCAGGGGCTGGCCCTTTGATCACCTCCCCCTGAGGGAGGAACAGCCTTACCCCGCCACAAAGGAAAACAGTGCAGCCAGTCATGATGAGACCTGATACTAGGGTCAGATGGAAGGGGAGGAGGACCTCCCCATCACTGGACTGAGGGAGGGGCATAGGAGAAGAAAAGGGAGGAAGGGTGGGATTGGGAAGGGACAAGGGAACAGGCTATAGCTGGGATACAAAGTGAATGAATTGTAATAATTAATTAATTGATTAATAAAAAACAGAGAATGAGCCAGAAGTGGAGCAGAGCTGTTAACTCTCAAACCCCTCCCCTAGGGATAGTACTCCCCTAGGGACCAGCCACAATATCTTCCCAATTAGCACCACCAGCTGTGGACCGAGCTTTCAAATACCTGAGCCTTAGGAGACATTTCTGGGTCAACCCATCACACACCCAAAAAACAAGCACACATATCTACCTTTAAAAGGCTCTTTTGGAGGCCTGACCCATAATAAGCCACATGATCATAAAACACCTAGTCATCCAGGTGATATGGCATGCACCTGTAATCCCAGCACTCCAGGAGGCACAGGATAGCAGATATCTGTGTGTTCAAGGCCAGCCTGATCTACAAAGGCTGCACGAAGAAACCCTGGCTCAAAATAATAATAATAATAATAATTAAAAAATAAAGAAAAAGAAGAAAGAAGAAAGAAAGGAAGAAAAGAAGGAAGGGAGGGAGGGAGGAAAGAAAGAAAGAAAGAAAGAAAGAAAGAAAGAAAGAAAGAAAGAAAGAAAGAAAGAAAGAAAGAAAGAAAGAGGGAACGACAGTAAGGATTTGACCATCCTGAATGTCCAGCTCTTTAAGGTACAAATGCAAAACCTGAGTTAGCAGTGTTTGTCAGGAAGAATTTTCTCGCTTAACTCTGACTCTTTCTTTTAATTCCTCTCCTTTCTTGATCTTTACTGATTGTCCCAAAGGCATCAGGCCATCTCCATTTATCTCTGACGTACTTCTAGATCTGGCCCATGTGATAGCTATAGCTTGATGGTTTTATTTTCTACCACAGTAAATTTTCCCATGGCTTTTATTAATCTCCTTTGAGTGTAATAAATTTCTCTGTATCTGATATAAAACCTATCAGATTATTTTATTTAAATCAAATAGGAAAGACAGCCATTCGGTTTTAAGATAGATGTGGAATACATTTAAGCTGCTTCATTATAAGAAGTTCAGCCTTTTAACAGTTAATTTAAGTGAATTTGGGTCTCACCATCCCTCAAAGAGAGTTCTCAGACCAGTCACTGTTATAGTGAAGCTGGATTTTAAAAACACCAGGAAGCTCTTGTCTCTGTGGTATAAGTACCATCACAGGCATTGAAATATGCTTCTCATTTAAGTGGCACTGGGGCTCTGACAGCCAACACAAAGTTATCATGTAAGCCAAATAAAACTTCAATTTAAAAATTGAAGAGCAGAGAGTTTATGCCAGTTGTTGTGACCAAGAACACAAAGCTATAAGAACATCCTTTTGATACTGGTAACACTGATTTTTCACAGTTCACTTTGATTTTTGCTGTTGCTTTTATTTTGTATTGTTATCTAGCATGTCAGCTCAAACACATGTCTCCTGGGGTAATGACTCATTCAAAACACCAACAATATTTTCTCTAATGCTGTGTACAACAATACACATCTATTTTCTGTGGCATGCTTGGTTAATATAGAAGATGATAGCAAAACTGCAACTCCACAGCCCTATGACACTGTCATCCATAATCCTATTTACATCAGCAAACTTCCCAAGGCGTGTGTATAGCAAAGACGATATGAAGGCAAATAAATATTTTATTGCCATCCAGAATTCATCTCTCTGAACCTCATGAAAGCTGGAGACACCCCACCTGCTCCTTTCTCCTCTAACTCATAACTTGCCCCAGGCAAAAACCCCAGACAGCTACTGTTCCATGGTTTCTGTCTAGCTGGCCCTGGCCTCATTTTATCACATCTCAGAAGCAAGAGAAGTTCAGTTCCCATTGCAAGAAAGTAATCCCTTGACAAACTGTTTTGAGAGAGAGACAGAGACAGAGAGAACTCAAAATGGGCCTTCCTACATAAAAATACTATAAAAATATAAATTTCTATTTACAGCTCACATCCTAACCTGTACTTTTTGAACTACTTGACCTACCAGGTAATGTTCAAGACTCTCTACATCTTTCTATAGGAGTCACAAAGGGAGGTTAGAGTACAGCATTATTTAGGATAGGAAAGTTCCTCTGCAGTGTTCTATGTAAAAATCATGGCATCTATATTCTATCTATTCCCCCAAAGACTTAGGAGAGCCTCAAGAAAGAGGAGACAGAAAGTTGAAAAGAACCAGAAGTTGAAGAAGATTGCAGTGAAAATGCGTATCTGTATGTGACAGTACCATTATACTCAGGAACTCAAAGCAACAGTATTTACCTGCACAAGAGCCATGCAAGATCAAGCCAGATACCATTCCAGCATGGTTACGGAGAGGATCACAACCCCACACCCCTAGCTGGCATTTGGTGGCTGCTAGTACATAAAAAGTCTATTTTTTTCCAAGGAGTGGACCCTGGCTAAGTTGCCCATGCTCCAGTGAGGGGCAAGCCCTACATTCATGTACATATGAGTACTCCTTTTTTAACTCAGTGTGTTGTTAAACAAAAAAAATAAAGAGTAGGAACCAGAAGAGGAAGAGGAGGAGAAGGAAAAGACATAAAGCTGGGATAGGGCCTAGTAGAGGAGTCTGTGAAGAGTTGAAGAGACAATGAAGGATGGATATGATCAAACTATACATATACTTATATGAAATTCTCAAACTACAGTTTAGTTTTTAAAACAATCACATGTGAAGTGGAGAGGGAATCAGGAAGACATACATGTAAACATGAGGAATATATATTCTGACTCCATCTTTAATTCCAGTTGTGGTCTCTTGAAGACTACCTACCATAAGAACCACTGCATCTAATGACAGTGACCTATCAGTCAAATATGTACTGAAACAGGCAGCTTCTAGATACAGAAGTAGAATCATCCACAGAAGTACACAAATAGAGTGAAAACATCCTCAATGATTATGGAGAAAATGCCTCATCTGTGGTAAAGAAACGGAAGAGACTGGACAACATACATTGTTAAAAAAAAAAAGAGAGAGAGAATAACGCATCTACATATATTATTTTTCCAAAGATTGTAGAATGTGCTGGGGGTTTTTTTTCTGTAAAATAGAATTCAAGAAAATTAATTTTTCCCAGACACATCCTCTCACCTCCAACCTTGGCTGAAGACAAGGAAATCTCCGTGTTTCTCTTTCTATAGAGAAGGCATTCAGGTAAAATTTAAGTTTCAGGAACTTAAATGCCTTTGATTCCCTTCCTATACAAGCTTCCAAACCACACATAGAACACAAAAGCTTTACTATGCCATATGAATATGTTGCTCTAGCCCTGAGAGATTTCTCCAGTTCTGCAATGCTGGGAAAATCCTATGCTAACCACTAACAATAGGAGTTATTATTTTTATTTCTAAAACACATAGCTTTCAACAACCTAACCCTTCTAATTAGCATTGGACGGGTTTGGAAGTAAAAGATTCAACTTCCCTTTAAAAAGTAACAAAATATAGCCTGTATGTAGACAATGAGGTGTAAAACAAATCACGTGTTTTAAAAAGTAGCATCCTAACCAAGCTAGTAGCAAATTTTCAGTAAAGCCTAGATAGTAAATAATTTATATAAAGAATTCAACAGTCATCATAAATATTACATATACTCTTTAAAATATTAAACATTTATCATTGTCAGTCAACTTCAAAATAACACTTTGTATGAGCATGAACACTACATTCCACTTGATAAGAGTTCTCCTTTGAGGTAACTGGTTGTTCTAGTTTTCTTGCTGCTGCTGTGATAACTTTACTTGCTCTGATCAAGCAACTTAGGGGAGCAAAGGGTTTATTTGCTCTATAATGTTAAGTCACCCCATCGTTTAGGGAAGTCAAGGCACAAATTTAAAGGCTGGCTTTCCTACTATTCCACATAGCATTACCACTGACCAAAGAATTCATTTCATAGCCAAAGAAGTACAGCAGGAACCACAGAATACACAACTTGACACGCAGACATATGCTCAGCTAGTTTATAAAGACCAGGATGATTTACCTGGGGAATGATGTCACCCACAATGGGCTAGCCCCTCCTACATCAGTTAACAATCAACATTCCCCCAAAAGACATGCCCACAGAGCAGTCTTATCTAGATTTATTTCTCAAGTGAGATTCCTTTACCAGATAATTCTAGGTTATGTCAAATTGATGTTTAAAACTAATCATAATACTAGTTTACTGGCGTTCCAAGTGAGAGAGCAAAAGATTAAAAATCAGCAGTTATTATTAAAGTTTAAGGCCTGAACTAATGCTAGCTGGGTGGAGAAGTCCAGTAATGTCCTGAGGGGAAGGACCGCCTTACTGCATTCTTTCCCCACCCACTAGAAATACAGTTGCTAGGAAACCGGCCCATTTCCCCCTAGGGAGGGACATCAGGTCATTATGGTCTGGGGACGTTCCTACAGCCAGTCAATTCAAAATGTAGCATTTTGACCAATAGATGCTTGCCAGGCAGGAATGCCCCTGGGCATGCTGGGAGGGAACAGAATCTTTAAATCACCCAACTAACCTGAGCATGGGGCTCTCAGTTCTCACTGCTTTTGCGGTGGGGGGGGAGGGGTGAGCCCAAGCTGCAGCTTGTAATAATTTATAATAAAAAGGACCTCATGTATTTATAGTGGAGTGTGTTTATTCCTGGTCTTTTGGGGTTCACGAACTGGGCAGAGCACAAGATGACAGCGAACAAAGCGCACCGTTTTGGAGAGGCAGAAGACATGAATCTCTGAAATTGGTGAATGGAGAGACAATCGAAACTAGAATTTGGACTTTTGGACTTTCTAAAGGAAAGGGGACACCACAGAAGCGTGGAGTGCTTGTAGTTTAGAACAGGTGAGGACTCCTCTGGGAGCGAAGTGGGGCGCTTCCCTTGTCCAGGCCTCTCACGTGGGGACACTTGCACACAGCTGAGCACAAAGCTCACAGCCTGGGGACTAAGACAGCAGAGACAGTGCTCCAGGCCACTTAACGCAGCAGACAGCTGTAACCACCTGCTGAACAACATCCCTCAGACACGCCCGAGGAGCCCCATAACCCTCTTGCGGATCTACGGACTCTCGGAGCATCCTCTCCTCCCCTTACCCCCCCACCCCCCCGACCCCGCGGGACACAATCCTGCCATAAGAAGCACAGCAGAGCTCATGTCCCTCCAGAAATCCCTCCTCGCCAGAGCACACCCATCACCAGAAATCCCGCCCCATGGTAGCTTGCACATCTCCAGAAATCCAGTCACACTGGAGCACACACAACTTCAGAAACCCTGCCACACCAGAAAGCACCCACTGCCAGCGCCAGAGCGCAGGCCCAAACACAGAGTGCCAACCACAGAGACTCAGTTCCACAATACAATCCTTCCTGGATCCCAAATCCACAAAGCTCAGTGCCTGGGGCCCAAGACAGCAGAGGCAGGGCTTCAGACCCCTCAGCTGCGGCGGCGAGCTGTAACCACCCACTGAACACCACCACTCAAAGCACACGTCAGAGGAGCCCACACCCCACCTAGTGACCTCTTACCAAGCTCTGGACCCTTGGAGCACAGCCCCACCAACACCAACACCACCACCGGGTCCCGCTGGAGTGCACGCACCGCTGGTTTCACGTCCAAAGAGCGCCAGCCACAGAGACTCAGATCCGCAGTACAATTCTTCCCAGATCCTAAGTCTGCAAGTGGCAGTACTGATGACCCAGGGCTGCCCAGCCAGTGATTGTACGGGCCATCCAACCTCTCAGTGGCAGATAACCAGCTGAGTAGCCACCAAAGCCTAGCAGACCTGTAAAAACAATACTCGCCCACAATCTTCAACAGCACTTGCGATCCCTTAAGTGCCTGCAACACCTTCAGTGCTTGCAAGGCACCCGTGTCACACACTGAAGACCTCTTCATTCTCCAACACCCTGTCCTTTAGGACACACCTACAAAACACGCTCAATCAAATGCTACCCTGCATTTGCCCTTCTGCGCTTGCAAACTTTCCTACTATAGGTATATAGCTGAATCACCAACACACACACTGAAACCACTGGACCTCCCATATTTTCCTGAAGAATTGCTCCAGACACCAGAGAAAGACCAGTCTGATCTGCAAAATCCAGGAACAAACAATAAACACTGCGGATAACCAAATGGCCAGGGGTCGGCAAAAGAACAAAACCAACATAAATCAAGATATCATGGCTTCACAGGCAACCCCCAAAATTAATGGATACTCCAACTCATCAGAAACAAGAGAAAATGATTTTTAAAGCTATGATTATCCAGTTATTTGAGGCACATAAAGAGGAAACCAACAAATCTCTCAGAGAAATAGCAATTCAGATTCAAACAGTTAAAGAGGAAACAAATCTCTCAAAGATTTGGGATCCCAAATGGAAACAAAGAAAAACAAAGTGAACAAAGCTCTTAAAGAAACACGGGCAAATATAGCCAAACAAATGGAGGCAAAAGTAGTCACATTAAGAGAGGAAACAAACAAAAAAATAAAGACCATCTTGGAGACACAGGAATACACATTCAAACAGATGAAGGAAATGGTGCAAGGCATGAAAACAATTAGAATCAATAAAGAAAACATAAACTGAGAAAACCCTGGAACTAGAGAACTTAGAGAAAAGAGAAGGAACCACAAATGTAAGCATCACTAATAGAATACAAGACATGGAAGAGAGAATCTCGGGTGCTGAAGATACACACGTAAAAATTGATACTTCTCACAAAGAAAAAGTAAAATCGGGAAAATCCCAAACACAAAACATCTAAGAAATCAAGGACACCATGAAAGGCAAAATCTAAGAATAAGAGGAATTGATGAAGAAGAAGATTCCAGGCTCCAAGATCCAGAAAATATTTTCAAGAAGATCATAGAAGAAAATTTCCCCAACCTAAAGGAAGAGATATACACAAACATACAAGAGGCCTACAGAACACCAAATAGACTAGACCAGAAAAGAAACTCCTCACACCACATCATAGTCAAAACACTTAATCTACAGAACAAAGAAAAGATACTAAAAGCAGCAAGGGAAAAGGGCCAAGTAACAATCACACCGGACTTCTCATCAGAAACTATGAAAGCCAGAAGGGCCTGGGGAGATATGCAGGCTCTAAGGGATCACAGATGCCAACCTAGACTACTATACCCTGCAAAGCTTTCAATCAACATAGATGGAAAAAAAACAAAATATTCCACGACAAAACTAAATTTAAGCAATATTTGAACAGCAACCCAGACCTACTGAAGATACCAGATGAAAAATTCCAATCCAATGAAAACAACTATACCCAAGAAAACATTGATTATAGATAATTTCCCAACAAAAATCAAAAGAAAACAAGCAATGAATCGCAGTGACACCACCGACTCCACAGTAATAGGAAATAACATTCAATGGTCATTATTATCTATCAACATCAATGGACTCAACTCTCCAATAAAAAAGACACAGACTTAAAAAAATGGGTGCAGAAACAGGTACAGACAAACCCTTAGCCAACATTCTGCTGCATCCAAGAAACACACCTACACAACAAAGATAAACACTACCTCAGAATAAAGGCTGGAAAACTGTTTTTCAAGCAAAGAAACCCAAAAAACAAGCAGGAGTTGCTATCCTAATATCTAAAAAAATAAACTTTCAACCAAAACTAATCAAAAAAGATGCAGAGGGGCATTACATTCTCATCAAAGGAAAAACCCAAGAAGACATCACAATTCTGAACATCTATGCCCCAAATACAAGAACACCTACATTCGTAAATGAAACATTATTAAAGCTTAAATCACACATCGACCCCAACACCTTAATAGTGGGAGACTTCAACACCCCACTATCACCAAGGGGTAGATCATCTAGACAGAAGCCAAATAGGAAAAATAAAGGCACTTACAGAGGTCCTAAATCAAATAGACCTAATAGATGTCTACAGGACTTTTCACCCAAACTCAAAAGACTATACATTCTTTTCAGCATGTCATGGAACATTCTCCAAAATAGACCATATACTTGGTCACAAAGTAAGCCTCAACAGATACAAGAAGATTGAAATAATCCCATGTATACTATCTGACCACCAGCTTTAGCTGGACCTCAACAACAATGGTAATAACAAAAAGCCTACATGCACAAGGAAACTTAACAACTTGCTTCTCAATGACAACTGGGTTAAGGATTAAATAAAAAAAAATTAAAGACTTCCTAGAATTCAATGGAAATGAAGGCACAACATAATCAAATTTATGGGACACAATAAAAGCAGTACTTAGAGGAAAACTCAAAGCAATAAGTGCCTTTAAGAAGAAATTTGTAACATCTCATACAAACAACTTAATGGCACAAATGAAAGCCCTAGGAAAAAAAAGAAGCAGAAACACTCAAGAGGAGCAGACGGCTGGAAATAATCAAATGCAGGGCTGAAATCAATCAATTAGAAACAAATAAAACAATTCAAAGAATCAAGGAAACCAAGAGCTGGTTCTTTGAGAAAATTAACAAGATAGACAAACCCTTAGCCAAACTAACTAAAAGGCAGAGAGAAGCTATCCAAATCAGCAAAATCAGAAATGTAAAGGGGGACATAACTACAGACAATAAGGAAATACAAACAATCATTAGGTCGTACTACAAAAGCCTATATGCCACAAAGTTCAAAAATTTAAAAGAAATGGACAATTTTCTTGACAGATTCCATCTACCAAAATTAACTCAAGACCAGGTATAAAGATTGAACAGCCCTATATCCTCCAAGGAAATAGAAGCAGCCATCAACAGCCTCCCTTCCCAAAAAAGCTCAGGGCCAGATGGTTTTAGTGTAGAATTCTACCAGACCTTCAAAGAAGTGCTAATTCCAATTCTTTCCAAATTATTCCACAAAATAGAAACAGAACAAACATTACCAAACTCATTCTATGAAGCCACAGTCACCTTAATACCTAAACCACACAAAGATCCAACAAAAAAAGAGAACTTCAGACCAAACTCTCTTAGCAACATTGATGCAAACATACTCAATAAAATGCTTGCAAACTGAGTACAAGAACACATCAAAGATATCATCCACCATGACCAAGTAGGCTTCATCCCAGGCATGCAAGGGAGGTTCAGTATACAGAAATCCATCAATGTAATCCACCATAAAAACAAAGTGAAGGAGAAAAACCACATGGTCATCTCCCTAGATGCTGAAAAAGCATTTGAAAAAATCCAACACCAATGCATGTTCAGTCTTGGAGAGATCAGGGAAACAAGGAACATACCTAAACATAGTAAAGGCAATATACAGCAAGCCTATAGCCAACATCAAACTCAATGGAGAGAAACTTAAATCAATCCCATTGAAATCAAGAACAAGGCAAGGGTGCCCTTTGTCTCCATATCTCTTCAACATAGTACTTTAAGTCCTAGCTAGAGCAATAAGACAAGTAAGGGAGATCAAGGGAATACAAATCAGAAAGGAAGAGGTCAAAGTTTCACTATTCGCAGATGATATGATTGTATACCTAAGTGACCCCAAAAACTCAACCAGAGAACTCCTTCAACTGATAAACACCTTCAGCAAAGTGGCTGGATACAAAATTAACTCAAAAAAAATCAGAAGCCCTCCTGTATACCAAACACAAAAGGGCCGAGAAAGAAATCAGGGAAACAACAACCTTTACTATAGCCACTAATAACATAAAATACCTTGGGGTGATTCTAACCAAGCAGGTGAAAGACCTGTTTGAAAAAATCTTCAAGTCTTTGAAGAAAGAAATCGAGGAAGACATCAGAAGATGGAAAAATCTCCCATGCTCATGGATTGGTAGGATTAACATAGTGAAAATGGCCATCTTTCCAAAAGCAATCTACAGATTCAATGCAATTCCCATCAAAATACCAACACAATTCTTTACAGATCTTGAAAGAAAAATTCTCAACTTCATATGGAAAAACAAAAAACCCAGAATTTCCAAAACAATATTGTACAACAACAGATACTCTGGAGGTATCTCCATCCAAGATCTCAAGTTGTACTACAAAGCAATAATAATAAAAGCTGCTTGGTACTGGCATAGAAACAGAAAGGTGGATCAATGGAACTGAACAGAAGACCCAGAAATATACCCACACAACTATGAATACTTGATTTGTGACAAAGAAACCAAAACCATTCAATGGAAAAAAAAAAAAAAAAACAGCATCTTCAACAAATAGTGCTGGTCCAACTGGATGTCTACATGCAGAAAAATGAAAACAGATCCACACTTATCACCCTGCACAAAACTAAAGTTGAAGTGGATCAAAGACTTCAATATAAAACCACATACTCTAAATCGGTTAGAAGAAAAAGTGGGGAAGACCCTAGAACTCATTGGCACAGGAGACAACTTCCTGAACAGAACACCATCAGCACAGGCCTTAAGAGCAAAAATCAGTAAATGGGACCTCATGAAACTGAAAAGGTTCTATAAAGCAAAAGACACTGTCATTAGAAAAAAATGACAGCCTACAGATTGGGAAAGGATCTTCATCAACCCAACATCTGACAGAGGGCTGATATCTGGAATATATAAAGAACTAAAGAAGTTAAAAGGCAATAATTCAAGTAACCCAATTTAAAAAATGGGGTATGGAGCTAAACAGAGAATTCTCTGTAGAAGAATATAGACTGGCAAAGAAACACATAAGGAGATGTTCAACATCCCTAGCCATCAGAGAGATGCAAATCAAAATGACCCTGAGATTTTACCTTACACCCATCAGAATGGCTAAAATCAAAAACTCAAGAGATAACACATGCTGGAGAGGCTGTGGTGAAAAGGGAACCCTCCTCCATTGCTGTTGGGAATGTCAACTGGTACAACCACTGTGGAAATCAATCTGGCACTTTCTCAGACAATTAGGAATAGTGCTACCTCAAGATCCAGCTATACCACTCCAAGGCATATATCCAAACGATGTTCAAGTACACAACAAGGACATTTGCTCAACCATGTTTGTAGCAGCTTTACTCATAATAGCCAGAACCTGGAAACAACCCATATGTCCATCAACAGAGGAATGGATACAGAAATTGTGGTACTTTTACACAATGGAATACTACTCTACAATTAAATACAAGGAAATCATGAATTGTGCAGGCAAACGGTGGGATCTAGAAAAAAATCATCCTGAGTGAGGTATCCCAAAAGCAGAAAGACACACATGATATATCCCCACTTATATAAACTTACAAGATAGGATAAACATACTAAAATATGTACACCTAAAGAAGATAAACAAGAAAGAGGTCCAGGGGTAAGATGATCCATCCTCATCTAGAAAGACAAAGGAGATGGACATTGGAAATAGGAGAAAACAAGTAACAGGACAGTAGCCAACCACAGAAGGCACTTGAAAGACTCTACCTAGCAGTGTATCAAAGCAGATGCTGAGACCCATAACCAAACCTTCAGCAGAGTGTAGGGAATCATATGAAGTAAGGAGGAATTAGTATATCCTAGAGAGGACAAGGAGCCTCACAAGGTCCAAATATATCTGAGCACAGGGGACTTCTATGAGAATGTTTATCCAACCAAGCACCATACATGGATACAACCTACAACCCCTGCTCAGACATAGCCCCTGGAAGCTCAGTATCCAAGTGGGTTCCCTAGTAAAGGGGACAGGAATTATTTCTGACATGAACTCATGAGTGTCCCCTCCCTCCTGAGAGAGGAGCAGCCTTGCTAGGCCACAGATAAAGACATTGCAACCATCCTGAAGATACCTGATAAACTAGGGCCAGACGGAAGGAGAGGAGGACACCTCCTCTCAGAGGACTCGGAAAGGGACAGGGAGGAGAGGAGGGAGGGAGGGGAAAATGGGGAGGGAAAGAGGGAGAGGGCTACAGCTGGGATAAAAAACATAAAAAAGCACTAGTTTACTAATAAATAGCAATGCAGGTCTTCCTTACTTAATGGACATGCTGCTAGCAAATTGTAAGCCACAATTCAATTCTGTTAGAAAAAAAAAATGAAATCTAGAAAATTAGCTTTATCATAAATTTTAGCTAGTATACAAAGAAACTGAATTTCCTGTAACATTTTAGTATATATGTATTGGAGATGGAAAAATGTCTTGGTGGTTAAAAGCACTAGTTACACTTTCTGAGGACCAATATTTGGTTCCTAGCACTCAAATGATGATAGTTTACAACCATCTGTAAATCCATTTACAGAGGCTCCAATGCCTTCTTTTGGCACCAGGAAGAAAAATACACATTTAAAATTATTGTACTTTGTAAGAAAATTAGGAATAGTGCTACCTAGAGCTCCAGCTAAACCACTCCTGAGCATATATCCAAAAGATACTCAACCATACAACAAGGGCATTTGCTCAACTATGTTGATAGCAGCTTTATTAATAATATCCAGAATCTGGAAACAACCTAGATATTTGTAGATTCTCAACTGAAGAATGGATACAGAAGTTGTGGTACATTTACACAATGGAATACTACTCATCAATCAAACACAAGGAAATCATGAAATTTGCAAGCAAATGGATGGAACTAGAAAATATTATCCTGAGTGAGGTAACCCAGAAGCAAAAAGACACACATGGTATGTACTCACTTATAAGTGGATATTAGCCATAAAATATAGGATAAACATATTAAAATCTATAGTCCTAAAGAAACTAAACAAGGACGACCCTAGGGAAGAATCTTAATACTCATTCAGAAGGGAGAACAGGATAAACATTGGGATTAGGAGAACACAGGGAACAACAGGTCAGGAGTCTTCCACAAAGGGCCTCTGAAAGACTCTACCCATCAGGGTATCAAAAGAGATGCTGAGACCATAGCCAAACTTTGGGTAGAGTGCAGGAAATCTTATGGAACAAAGAGGAGATAGAAAGACCTGGAGTGGACAGGAACTCCACAAGGAGACCAACAGAGCCAAAAATATGGGCTCAGAAGGCCCTGAAGAGACCAATACTCCAAACAAGGACCATGCATGAAGAGGATCTAGACTCCCTACTCAGGTGAAGCCCATAGGCTGCTCAGTTTCCAAGGGGTTTCCCAGTAAGGGATGCAGGGACTGTTTCTAGCAAGAAGTCAGTGTCTGGCTCTTTGATCACCTCTCACTTGGGTGGGGTGGGGTGCAGCCTTGCCTGGCCACAGAGAAGGAAGGTGCAGCCAGTCCTGATGAGACCTGATAGGCTAGGGTCAGATAGAAGGGGAAGAGGACCTTTCCATCAGTGGACTAGATGAGGGGCCTAGAGCGAGAAAAGGGAAGGTGGGCAGGACTGGGAAGAGACTAGGGAGGGGCTACAGCCAGGATACAAAGTGAATAAATTGTAATAAATAATGAATAGAATAGAATAGAATAGAATAGAATAGAATAGAATAGAATAGA
>NW_026594377.1:5380769-5392152 GCF_907164565.1 Psammomys obesus
TAGAATAGAATAGAATAGAATAGAATAGAATAGAATAGAATAGAATACTACATGTTTCTTTTCCCTTTGTTCTTACTCATCCGCACATACTGTCCTTTTTCTGTGTTCCTCTATCAGCTGCTTGTTCTTTTTTAATGAAATGAATATTCCATTATCTTCTCTGGTGCTCAATTTCTTCCCCGCTTTAGACCTCTTCCTGCCCTCTCATAGTTCTCCTTCTTATTTCACGCCATATATTTGTGTGTGTCATATAAATATAATTTAGTTAATATAGTATGAATTATAATCATGCATAATACTTATTTAAATCTGAATGAAAATGTTCTCCTTTTGACATTCCAGCAAGACACGCAATTGACAGCCCACAGGATAAATACGTCCTCTTTCCTATTTGCTTTACTCTGTTCCCATAGACAGAAACACTCTGTGGCATAAACTCAAGGACGTTAACTCAGGGGAAAGAAGCCAAGGAAGAAGATGAATAAAGCAACTGAAAAACTGGGTGAGCAGCAGAACTCAGAATGGACAAATCTCATGCCTGTACACAGCCAGAGGGGAACACTAATAGAAGACTTTTTAAAACCTTAGAGACAGATTGTACCACCCTACTCTCCATACCAACACCGGTTAACTGCTGCCACTTCTGATTCCTAACATACTAGAACCAGTTCCCATTCATGTGTGTTGTCTTCATAAAAGTGTTTAGACTCCTGTGCTTATTTATGAATTGAGGGTCATTGATCTGACCTCAATCAAAAGATGCTTGGTTGAAGCAAAACAGAATATTAACACAAACATCCAGATAGACTGTGGTACCTCACTTTTCTGTCCTTGTTAGCTCTGAGTTTCCCTACATACAATATAAAATAAAGGATTATGCATCAAAACTTTTTTATAACTAACAAGACATGTTATGCTTGTTGGAAATGGTTATACAGTGGAAACAGGAGTCATGCATATTCAAATGATGCTTTTATTAAAAACCAAATTAAACTGGAGGCATATACTCTGGTATAAATGGTAGTTTGGCTTTGCATTTGGGAAATACATCAATATTTATTATAACAAATAGATTGTGTTCTCAGCTTTACGTAAGAAATCACTAGCACAACAAATATAATAAAAAGTCATTTGTATGTAAAATATTTTGAGCATATGTAAATCCTCCTAGAAGGAAAAAAAATATTGACATTTATCTCTATGTCCACTGGTTGCTTAGTTTCTTAGGGAAATTTTCATGCTCATTTGCCTATGTACAGCACATCTGCAAGGATACTCACAGCTAAATATTTCTTGGAATAAAAAAACATTTTATCCCTAAAATGTTTAAGAGTCTTACTGGTCTATATAAAGCAATCATTTCTTGGCGGGTGAGCTGGCTTGACCACTAAAGGCAACCAGGCCTGTGGCCTGAGTTTGACACTCTGGACCCACAAGGTGGAGGAAGGAAACTAACTCTCAAATTTTGTTCTCTGATCTGCACATCTACCATGGCACACACATGCCTACACACACACATATACTAAGTAAATGCAATTCTACAAAATGAAATAATTTTTTAAAGAAATTTTTTTTGTTTCACTAAGAAATTATTAAAATTAGTAAATATAAGATGTCACTTATAGACAATCAGTCAGAAAACCACAACAGCACTTCAGGCATCTTGGCTTGAAGTGACAGTAACAATTCAACAGAAACCATTTTGAAGGTGAAAAAAAAAAAAAACTGTGTACAAGCACCAGGTGTGTATAAAGGGGAAAGTCCAGAGTGTAGCAGTTCTGTACAAAAAGTTGCAGAGAAAAAGAGTAATGCAAGCTTGAGGTGTACACTAGATATCAAAGCTGCACAAGAGGTAGGTGAGAAGATTCTGGGAAAAGGTTAGGTGAGAGGGATTTGGGGACGGTTGGCAGGGAGAATGTGCTGAAATTGCATAGTGGGGTTGACAAATAGAAAAGCCTATAGGCAGCTTAATATCTAAAGGTCAAGTAAAGAAAGCAAAAATGAAAGGCAATGAGTGACAACCAGGGAGAAAATCAAGAAAGGGTGATGTCATAGAAACCGTGAAAACAGTGCTTACAAACAATAGCATGGTCTGCAGACAAGTCAGAATGAGAGATTGACGCCTGCAACCTGGCTGGTCATGATGTGGAGCAAGGTCTTAGCAAATTGGCAGAAGCTTAGCCTGCTAGAAGGTAGTGGACTGAAGAGAAAATGAGAAATTACAAAACAGAGACCGTTATTGCAGAAAAATTTTTTTTTCAGTGAAAAAAGTTTTAAAGGGCAAAAAATGAAAGTAAATGAAGAGATGATTCTTTTTAAGGTAGGTGCTATAATGTCATAAAATCATAGTAAGTATGATTATATAGTGAATTATGAAAACAACTCAATAATGAAAGGAACCAATGAGGCAAAGAACAAGAGGGGTAAAAGGGAGACAGGAAAATGAGACTCCATGATTGAGAACACAAATAGAAAGGGTGTCCTAGACAGAGGCAGATCATAAGGACTTTTACAGCATTGAGCACCACTGAGAGTGCAGAAAAAATAGGAAACGGTAAAGATGGAAGAGTGAAAGGAGGCAGATACACAGATTTCCTAAAAGAAAATCTAACTATAGCCTTAGATGTGTTGTCAAAAGATTTATATGGAAAAGAAGTGTGGGCGTGGGGGGGGGGGGATTGAATCTAACAAATAGATTCCAGGTTTAACTTAAAATATCTTTAATGACTAGTTGAAGCTTGCATACTAAATAATGGGTTCCTCCACAGAATGTTGTAAAAGTGCCCGTCAAGTTCACAGAAGAGTAGAATATTTATAAGAATATTTATAAGGCCCCTCTCGACCCCGGTCAGTACTGCAGCCTCCATGGAGGAGCTGGGGCGTTAGGGGGCTAACCCACCTTGCTGCAAGATGGAGTCTACAGACCCTGCAGGATATCGAGAGCAACTTTAAAAACACAGGTCTGATGGGAAATGCTCTTAAAAAGTGGTCATGTCCTCATGGAACAGAAAAGGTTCTGTAAAGCAAAAGACACTATCATCAGAACAAAACGACAGCCTATTGACTGGAAAAGGATCTTCACCAACCCTATATCTGACAGAGGGTGGATATCCAGAATATATAAAGTACTAAAGAAGTTAAAAAGCAATAAATCAAGCAATCCAATAAAAAAAATGGGGTATGGAGCTAAATAGAGAATTCTCTGTAGAGGAATATCGAATGGCAGAGAAACATTTAAAGAGATGTTCAACATTCTTAGCCATCAGAGAGATGAAAATCAAAACGACCCTGAGATTTCACCTTACACCCATCAGAATGGCCAAGATCAAAAACTCAAGTGACAACACATGCTGGAGAGGTTGTAGAGAAAGAGGAACCCTCCTCCATTGCTGGTGGGAATGTAAACTCATACAACCACGCTGGAAATCAATCTGGTGCTTTCTCAGACAACTAGCAATAGTGCTTCCTCAAGATCTAGCTATACAACTCCTAGGTATATATCCAAAAGATGTTCAAGTACACAACAAGGACATTTGCTGAACCATTTTTGTAGCAGCATTATTCATAAAAGCCAGAATCTGGAAACAACCCAGATGTCCCTTAATGGAGGAATGGATACAGAAATTGTGGTACTTTTACACAATGGAATACTATTCAGCAATTAAAAACAAGGAAATCATGAAATTTGGAGGCAAATGGTGGGATCTAGAAAAGATCATCCTGAGTGAGGTATCCCAGAAGCAGAAAGACACACATGGTATATACTCACTTATAAGTGGGTACTAGATCTATAAGATGGGATAAACATACTAAAATCTGTACACCTAAAGAAGATTAACAAGAAAGAGGACCCTGGGTAGGATGATCAATCCTCACTTAGAAAGACAAATGGAATGGACATTGGATGTAGGAGAAAACAAGTAAAAGAACAGGAGCCTACCACAGAGGGCCTCTGAAAGACTCTACCTAGCAGTGTATCAAAGCAGATACTAAGACTCATAACCAAACCTTGGGTAGAGTGCAGGGAATCATATGAAAGAAGGGGGAGTTATTACGACCTGGAGAGGACAGGCGCTCCACAATAACCTAATATGTCTTAGCACAGAGCTCTTTTATGAGACTGATACTCCAACCAAGGACCTTGTATGGATATAACCTAGAACCCCTGTTCTGATGTAGCCCATGGCAGCTCAGTATCCAAGTGGGTACCCTAGTTAGGGGAACAGGGACTGTTTCTGACATGAACTCAATGGCTGGCTCTTTGACCTCCCCCCGCCACCCCGAGGGAAGAGTAGCCTTGCTAGTCCACAGAGGAGGACATTGCAGCCAATCCTGAAGAAACCTGATAAGCTAAGGTTAAATGGAAGGGGAAGAGACCTCCCCTATCTGTGGACTTGGAAAGGGGCAGGGAGGAGATGATGAAGGGAGGGTGGGATTGGGAGGGAATGAGGGAGTTGGCTACAGCTGGGATACAAAGTTAATAAACTGTAACTAATATTTAAAATATAAAATAAAGAAAAGAAAAGTGGTCTTGTGAAATTGGAAGGAGATGGCGGAGCAGAGCCATGGAGCAGAAAACAGTGAAAGTAAAGATGAGGCAGCGATGGTTATGGAAGCAATATAGAAGAGGACAGAGGCCTCAGGGACCAAGAAACATGCCAAGACTGAACGGGGCCAGCCGTCTGCCCACCAGCCAGCTGGCAGCGTGGAGCCAGCAAGGCTGCAGCCGGTGCTGCATGACCTGCTGGGAGATGGCGAGGTCGGGGCTTCCGCACTGCCCCACAGGCTGCAAGCATGGCGGTCATGCTTGGTGAGACTAAGCCACTTGGGGGGAGGGGGAACGTACCTCCTGTGGATCCTGCCCTTAAAAGACCACCCTGACTCTGGGCAACAGCAGCATATCTGATACAAATTTCAGAAAGGGCCCAGAATCCTTGAATCAGATCAATGGCTTGTTGCAATGAGCATTTGCATATAAATCTGTTTGGGGGGCTGGTAGGACATACTGTGTGACGCACTGAAGTCTGCAACGCCGCTTAGACAAATAGACAATGGAGAGGTGAGCAGGATGAAGGAGCGAAGTGGCAAGTACATGGTGGAGAGAGGCGGAACTAGATCCAGGGGTGGTGACAGGGGCTGGAGAGGGCTGCAGCAGACCGGGGAGCACTTCCTTGCTGAGGAGGACCCGCAGCTGGTGTGCAGCAGCCTGAAACTTGTGCACTTTCAACCTCGGAACATGCTGCCCAGCCACACGGTCGCTCTGGCTCTGAGCAGTGGCAGGATGTCTGAGATGGAGAATGGTTCATTTTCTGGATTGGGCCTCCTGGAAAGACCTCCAGGATCCACGCTGCCCCCTTCCCGGTCCATGTTGGTACCTGTGATTCCCTGCTACAGCCAGAGCATGTGCTGGTATCCATGGTCGATGTTGCTGCCCGTGCTGTGTTGATGCCCGAGGTCTATGTGGGTGTCTATCGTCTGTGCTGGCTCTGCCAGAGGCCATGTTGGTAAATCCATTTTGCCACGGGGGTGGGGAAGGGAGCGCGTGTTGATGTGCATGGCCTGTGCTGCCACCCAAGGCCATGCTGAGGTTTGTGCTCCATGGTGCCGCTGGAGGCTGTATGGATGCCCATGGGCTGTGCTGCTACTGTCGAAAGTTATGTTGGGGTCCGTGGCCCATGTTGCCACGGGAGGCCATGTTGATGTCAGCGGCCTGTGTTGCCGCCCAGGGCCATGATGGTGTTCACGGTCCATGCTGTGGCTGTGGCTATTCCCAGAAACCATATGGAAGTCCATCATCCATAATGTCACAGACTGTAAAGGACAAGGAAGTTTCTTCTACAGTGGTATATTAACTGCAGACTCACAGTGGAAAATGAGAGATACAGAAGGCTTCTGTGACAACCTCTCTCCCCAACGCCCACACTCACCCTGCCCCACCCTCCATCCATGTTGCTATCTGGGATCCCTGGTACAGCCAGGATTAAAAAAGCCATTAAAAATTATGATAGGGATCCTGAAGTGTAGTGTAGCTCTCATATTGCCCTTTTTATTTCTGATTTTGTTAGTTGGATATCCTCTCTCTGCCTTTTAATTAGTTTGAATTAGGGTTTGTGTATCTTGTTAATTTTCTCAAAGAACCAACTCTTTCTTTCATGGCTTCTCTTATTTTTCTCTTTGATTCAATTATATTGATTTCAGACCTCAGTTTGATTATTTCTTGCCATCTACTCCTTTTTGTGCTAGAGCTTTCAGGTGTGCTGTTAAGCTAGTACGAGATCTACTTTCTTTATGATGCCACTTGTGCTATGAACTTTCCTCTTAGCACCACTTTCATTGTATTGTGTAAGTTTAGGTATGCTATATATTCAATTTTATTGACTTCTAGATAGTATTTAATTTCTTTTTTTTCTTGGTCCCCCCCCCCTTTTTTCCATTCTGTAATGGGTTGTTCAGTTTCCATGAGTCTGTAAACCTTCTGTTGTTTCTGTTGTTGATACCGAGCTTTAATCCGTGGTGGTCTAATAGGATGCAGGGACTTATGCCAAGTTTCTTGTATCTGTTGAGACCTGGTTTGTGTCCAAGTATGTGATCAGTTTTGGAGAAAGGTCTATGAGGTGAGGAGAAGAAAGTGTATTCTTTTGTGTTTGGGTGAAATGTTCTGTAAATATCTGTTACGTTCATTGGTTTACAATGTCTGTTAGCTCCAGGATTTCTCTGTTTAATTTTTGTCTGAAAGACCTATCCATTGGTGTTAGTGGGTGTTGATGTCTCCCACTATCAGTGTGAAAGTCAATATGTGATTTAAGCTGTAGTGGTGTTTCTTTTACCAGAATTGGTGCCCTTGTATTTGGGGCATAGATGTTCAGAATTGAAATGTTACCTTGCTGTAACTTTTCTTTGATGAGTAGGAAGTGGCCTTCCCTATCTTTCCTGATTAATTTTGCTTGAAGTCTATTTTGTCAGAGATTAAGATAGCTACACCAGCTTGCTTGGTATATCTTTTGGTCCATTTTGGTTGGAATATCTTTTTACAGCCTTTACCCTGAGATAATGTCTATCCTTGAGGCTGAGGTGTGTTTCTTGGAAGCAGCAGAAGGATGGATCCTGTTTTGCATCCATTATGTTAGTCTGTGCATTTTTATTGGAGAATTGATAGTATTGATATTGTGAGATATGAATGACTGATGATTGTTGATTCCTATTATTTTGGTAGTGGTGGTGGCTGTGGTGAGGGGGAAGGGAGAGGGTCATGTCTGACAGAAAAAGGGGCTGTTCCTTCTTTGTGCTTTGCTGGTATGAAATTTATTTTCCTTCTATCATCTTCTGTAGGGTTGATTTTATGGAGAAATATTGTTTAAATTTTACTTTATAAAAAATATTTTATTTTCTCAATATATCATGATTTACAGTTTTGCCGGGTATAGTAGTCTGGGTGTGCAACTGTGGTCTCTTAGGGTCTGCAAGATATCTATCCCGGCCCTTTTGTTAGTTGGGTGTAATTCTAATAGGTTTGCCTTTGTATGTTATTTGGCCTTTTTCCCTTGCAGTTTTTAATATTCTTTCTTTGTTTTGTATGTTTAGTGTTTTGATTACTATGGAATGAGGAGACTTTCTTTTCTGGTCCAATCTATTTGTTGTTCTGTATACTTCTTGTACCTTTATATTCATCTCCTTTTTTGATTAGGAATTTCTATAATTTTATTGAAAATATATTCTGGGCCTTTAAAGTGGAATTCTTCTCCTTCCTCTATATCTATTATTCTTAGGTTTGTTCTTTTCATGGTGTCTCAGATTTCCTGGATGTTTTGTGCAAAGAATTTTTTTAGATTTAACATTTTCTTTGGCTGATGTATCCATTTCCTCTAATAAATCTTCAGTGTCTGAGCTTCTCTCTTCCATATCTTGTATTCTGTTGGTGAAGCTTGCCTGTATTTCCTTTTCAAATTCCTAAATTTTTCATTTCCAGAATTCCCTCAATTTGTGTTTTTTTACGCTTCTATTTCCATTTTCAGGTTTTGATCAACTTTTTTTTTTTCTTCAACTGTTTTTTGGGGGGGTTGGTTTTTTTGTTTTGTTTTGTTTTTTGTTTTTTTGTTTTTTTATTCACTTTCCTCAGTTGTTTGCTTGTGTTTTCCTGGTTTTTTTAATTTTTTTATTTAACTTTTATTAATTACACTTTATTCATTTTGTACCCCCCCACAAACCCCTCCCTCTTCCCCTCCCGATCCCACCTTCCCTCCCCTTTCTTCGTGCATTCTCCTCCCCAAGTCCACTGATAGGGGAGGTTCTCCTGTCCTTCTTTCTGATCTTAGTCTATCAGTTCTCATCAGAAGTGGCTGCATTGTCATGTTCTGTGGCCTGGTAAGGCTGCTCCCTCCTCAGGGGGAGGTGATCAAAGAGCAGAACAATCAGATTATGTCATCCTGCGTTTTTTTTTTTTTAAGGGATTTATTCATTTCCTCTTTAAGAAATTCTATCATCTTTACATAGTTGGTTTTAAGCTCTTTTTCTTGTGCTTCAGCTATGTTGGAATAGTCAGAGGCTAGTGTGGTAAGATAGGAGGGCTCTAGTGGAGGCATATTACCCCAGTTGTTACTGGTTGTGTTTTTCTGCTGGCTTCTTGGCATTTTGGATTGTTTTTGCTGTGTTTTGTCTGGGCTTGCATCTGTGCTTTCTTAGAGTTTGAAAGACATCTATCCAGGCCCTTCTGGTTTTCAGAGTCTTTGTTGAGAAGTTGGGTACAATTCTAATAGGTCTTCTATCAGATTGTAGGTCTATATGCTTATTTCTAGGTTTGTCTTTGTTTGGTGGGTGCTTTGTTTCTTGGTTTCTGTTTCTGTGTGTTGCCTGTTCTGCTTCCCTATTCAGCTGGTATGTTTACAGGGAGTGCCTGCTGGAGGTTGGGATGCAGAAATAAGTGGGGAAAGGAACTCATGGTATATGGGGTACACAGGAGGTGTGAACAGGAGAAAAGGAGGCTGTAACTGCTGTTCTACTGCATTGCTAGAGGTGAGCCAGAGAGATTCAGTCTGCTGAAGGAACAGAGAGGCCTGCAAAATTTCTTAAAGGAGTGTATTTTAGATAATGAAAAATGACTCAATCACATGACAGTGTTTATAGAGAAAAATTACATTACAGGCTGTATTGTTTTTGAAATGTTCAAAACCATCAAAAAATAACTGAGAAGGAAATAAAATGGACTGCACATTTCTACTAACCTACTAAAACTCTGGATATGGTAGATGTGTCTGGGTCTCCTGTGTATAGATGCATTGCAGTTCATGCTAGTAAATCTTAGCACACCACAACTAGATTTAGCTAGATGAAGTTATCCCATCAGACATCAATAAATAGAATTATAACTAAAAAAAGAAATCTATGGATTTTTCTACTTTCTGACCTCATACATGATATTTACAGGAAAAGAAAGAAACTGGGATGCAGTGTGAAGAACGGTCCACACTTCTGCCTCAGTCACATCATGACTGACAGATAATGCCCTTGTTTATGGGTTAGTTAGTTCCAGATAAAGAAGACTAAAGCAGCTATGAAAAGCTGAGCTAGGCTTATGACAAATGGAGGTGTGCTAGTTACTTAAAATAAGCTCTTCCCACTGCTGCCAATGGCTTTGTCACGGGTGATGCATTAATTGTGAGCCCTAAAAAGGCTCTTCCTGAGAACTGGAGAACCCTTTGTGGCTCAGCAATTAATCATTCTCAGAAGCAGTTTGAGATTCCACTCTTACACATTGTTCCATATGTATGAATTTGAGGGAGAAAAACTAATTGAAGACTTTTTAAAGCCTTTTAATAGTCAAACAGCCTCTTCCTGTCCCTCCTCCTCTCCAGGTCAGGCAGAAGATATTTAAAGGATGTTCTATGTAAGTTATGAAATAACTCAAAAAGAGCCTTGGGTCTTCTTGATGAGAAGAGAACAAAGGTCTTTGGTATCATATTCTGGGTAAATAGGACTACTTCAAAGACTTTATCAAGTCTAGCTTGGTGAACTAGTGAGTTTGTAATTGTTTCTTAAAGGAGTGTGAGTGAAGGGTTACTTATGGAAACATGGATGAATAAGTACAGCTCCATGATCAAACAGCCCATCCCAACATGGGTAATGAGTCACTCAGGAGTCAGTCAGGGATGAAAGTTTCATCCCTGGGGCTCTCCTTGGCAGGTTGAAGTCTCATCTTTCCAGTTACTGTTACTGCTTACACAGTTGTGGGAGGGGCTTGTGAATCTCCTAAGTTTCAGAAACTTCCTGAGACTTGAACATTTTATTTACTCCCTAAGCCTTATTGGAAAGTTTCGACACAGAGGAAAAAACGACACAACAAGCAACAAGCCAAGTATTTGGCTCAAGTCAATTTTGTTCATTTGGAAACAAATATTATAACATATGCCAATCTCTTCCTCCCATCACTAGTTTTAAATGATCCCTATAAATCATAAGGTAACAGGATTAGAAGAAAAAATAATAAAGCACCAAAATGGTGGTTTCAGGGTGGCCTAGATCATGTCAGTCACACACTGTTGCAGCAACAGGAGGGAAATATTGAAATGTGGATGCCAACTTTAACCTTTATTCATTCTTCTAAACAGAAAATTCTGAACTAATGGAGTGCAGAAAATGAAAAAAAAATGGAAATACCACTCTACCACGTGTCTGCATGAAGTGTCACTTATTACAAAAATGTATGGCTCAGCGGTGATGACGGAAAAGTTTCTACAATAAAGATTTGAGCTCCTGCTGAAGTCCCTTAAAGAAAAATTGGTTAACTATTTGCTTTTAACACACTTTACATATAGCAGTTCACAGTGAGTTTCTCTGCTGTGCAGCAATCGCATGTCTTATGTAGCATGTCCAGGTAAGTCTTGTTAAGGCCACATTTCTCACAGAGTACAACCAGAAACCTGATCATAACAAGCATTTGTGTTGTTACCTGAACAGACACAGCAGGGAAGACTGCCTCCCAAAATCATGGTGCAGAGAACAGAGAAAGGAATCATGGGAAATGAATGAGTCCATTGTTCTGTGAAGTGACAATATGTACTGTGGAATGTATTAAGCTTTTGGGTAGAAATGTGACATTCTGGTTTTCTAGACTTCAAGCTCTTACAAACTATGTCTCACCTCATCACTAGCTCTCCAGCATGTAGTAGAGTGTTCAGTATCTAGATGCTTAGAAATATCATGGGACAGCCAAGTGTGGTGATCCATGCCTTTAATCCCAGCACTCAGGGAGGCAGAGGCAGGTGAATTGCTGTGAATTTGAGGCTAGCCTGGTCTCCAAATCCAGGACAGCCAAGGCTACACAGAGGAATAGGAGAAAGGATGGAAGGAAGGAAGGAAGGAAGGAAGGAAGGAAGGAAGGAAGGAAGGA